>NC_056748.1:1018370161-1018422661 GCF_019279795.1 Protopterus annectens | reverse complement strand
ACATCTGCCTTTTCAAAGGGTTCAGATGTTCACCTGCTATGAAATGCCAGACTAATATGCTCCCTCAATGAACTAAAAATTATGTATTAAAGCAGTATGGACCGAGAAAATATAAAGAGCTTTAGACCACTATCAGCCATGGGCCTGACTCCACTTCTTTGGCCTCTGCTGATGTGATTATTTATTTTGTAGATAAAAGACATCTATTGTATTAGCACTTCAAGAATATCCTGGTGATAGCAAGATGACACTGACATTGCCCACAATCAGAGGAGCTGTGAAACTATTCATCACAAAAGAAAAACCTTTGTATCCACTGATGTAAACAAGGAAACTAAATGACACAAACCTGATGAAAAGAGCTATCCTATCTGGGTGTACACTGTTTATGAAATACTTTAATATTTATCCCATTGAAGTCAGAGTCTATTTTTATGAAATAAATAAGGTGTTTTATGTAAATTCTTGATGCTAATCTCCCTGCAATGCTTTTGAAAGAAACTGTTATGTCCAAGAAATTGAAACTCTCATTTGAACACTCCCCCAAAAAACTTGTGTAGTGGTTAGAATTCTTTGAGTTATGAACTCGTTAAAGATAGCTATGTCCCTTAACAAATGAAAAAAAAAAGAGTGCAAAGGTATCTGAGATGCAGTCTAATGAAATTCCGATAAGTACTATGGTAAATGGTTTATATCCCACACACATTCAGTAATAAGTTGGCAAAAGTGGAGGTTATTCCTGTCCCACTTGCCAGGCCAGAAATCTGATGGTACAGTTTGTTATTGAATATAAAGCTATTATTACTGCTAAATATGACGTCTACCAATTCACAGATAATGTCTGGATTTACTATGGCTTCAAAGTTCACTGAATTAGAGAATATTTTTTCAGACTGCATCACAGATAGGCTGACAATCTGTTTTTCATTCTTCATGAGATGTGAGTATTAAGAGCACCTGCAACATATCAGAAAAATAATCTGGATAGAGGGCCCAAAATTCCCCACAAACTTCATTCCAAGGCTGATGCAAATTGATGAAAGATTGAACATGGCAAGTAGTGTAAAGCCCATTTCATTCTCTTTCTATGATCCAGCATGATTGGATAAAGTACTAACCAGGAGTCGGCCTATATAAATCTGGAAAAAAAAGTAACATGACAGTTTGAGCATGTGAGATGAGATGATGTGATCAAGTGATCAAGGAAATTCAGTATAAGCCTGGATACAGCGATGCCATCCTGCAATTGCTGACTGTTACCGTTAGTGTCTTTATGGCTTTGGTAGTGAAGTTGCTCCATATTACCATCCTTATGAATGATCTGATCTGATTGGCCATTGTGGATAAGACAGACTGATCCAATAGGCTGATGACTCTACAATCCTTTTCATTCATAATACAATCACCACAGTAAGTGACAAACTGTGGCCAGTATTCATAGTCCTGTGCTTTGCAAATGACTTATCATCATCAGCGGTGCTACACAGATATGCAAATAAGTTCAGTGAAGGATCATTTGAGATGAATATGGAAATGCAGTGTATTTTTGAAAACTTGCCCACTTCTCGCAAAAGAGTTGTGTGTGTTGTCTTTCAGCTTTTCCTGGTTAGGGGTCACCACAAAGGAACTCCGGTCTGCTAATGACTGGCAGTAGATTTTCACAGTGCCGAGTTGCCAGCTCGATGCCTATTCACGTATGTCTTTCAGAACGCCACTAGACCCACGGGGAGGACATGCAGACTCCACACAGAAGGCACTCCCCAAACACTAGCTGAGAATCAAATGGGAGAACCTCTTGCTGTGAGGCAACAATGCTACCGCTGCACCACCGTAAATATTGTAAAGTTCAGCATTACAAAGTTGCAAATTACTTCACCAAAGCATAAGGGTGCATATTACTTTTTTTTAATATCATGTGCAAACGTGGCTAACAGCAGTCACTTTTAAAGCATTTAAGGAAAGCTGTGAACTGCACAGTGCTTAAAATAATTTTTTTAAAGAAAAGGGGTTTATAGTGTATTATATAGGGGTATCCTTTTGCACAGACAGTCAAAGGACACCCTGACAGTTTTATTAAGGAATAGAAAGATGTCAATAGGAAATACTGAAAAAGGGAGACAAACAAAGAGGGGAACACACAAGAGAAACACCAAGATAGTTCATACTGAAAAAGATGGGTGAGGATGGGCACTATGTTTTTATCAGGGGATAGTCCCTCCCATTTTTTCAAATATTTTTTATTTCAGAGGGAAGTGTGGGTGGGAGATAGGTGAGAGAGTGCAGGAGAAAAGATAAAGGGAAGAAGGGCAGAGGAAGTACCAGCTGGAATCCCAATACACTGAACCTCAAATATGTGCATTGCCAGAGAGTGTTGTAGTGGAGGACCTCGATGTTGAGGGGACCTGTGTTGGTGTGGTGGTTGACACCAACTGGAAAAGTGTGTCTTCAAAACACTGAAGAGAGACATTGATTTCCCAAATTCTCCTCTCCACTACCTCCATCAATATGTTCTCTACCAAGCTCTGAAGCATCCATTTGGCAAGACTTGCCAGGCTGCCACATGTGAGGTACCTGCAGGACCACTGTCACTACCCTGACCATGCAAGCATGTCTCTAGACCAGCAGAGGCTGATCTTTCCCTAGCCTGGGAGATACCTGCCTTGCCTTCTCCTGAGGGATGTGAATCTGTTAAGAAAGGAAAATAAATGAGAGATACACAAACCAATAAAGTAGAAAGAAAAGCATAATCAAACGTACAAAAAAGGGAAAAAAGGGTTGAGACAGACAAAACAGAAAGTACACAATAAATCTACACATCATGTTTACATGCCATTTCATACACTACTGAGTGCTGCAATAAAATCTTTTTTGAAGTGAAACTTGTGTATGAGAAGTGCGTATGCATACAATGAGAGTAGTCATTTGGGAAGTGCTTATGTATACAATGGGAGTAGTCATTGGGGAAGTGCTTATGCATACAATGGGAGTAGTCATTGGGGAAGTGCTTATGCATACAATGGGAGTCTTCATTGGGGAAGTGCTTATGCATACAACGAGAGTCGTCATTGGGGAAGTTCTTGTGTACTTGGGAGGAATGATATGAGCTTCTGCATATTTCAGATGAATTCATATGTGAAAAGTCTGTCAGCACTTGGAAGGGGAGTGTGTTCTCTCAAGTTCTGTGCATACAATACACTCAATGCAATACTAAAAAACCCTTTCAATTAATTATTAAAAGTAATCATTTAAAAACAGAGTAGTGCCATTTATGTTTACATATTTGTAACACTGGCTTGAACTTTGATGTTTTCAGTTGCATTTCTTTCATGTGCAAGCTATAAAAATATTTTCCTTATGACCAATACATAGAACAGTTTTAAAAAAAGTACAGCAGTTATTCACAAACATATTTCTGTTTTTTTTTCACAGTACTATAATTATTTGAAATCCTTTTTTATGCTTCTAAAACATACTACAAACTAGTAAGATAGAATTCTGTTAGACTTCAGTTGTATTTACCAGAGGATTCAATCAGCCTGACTACTCCTCTTTGTTGTTACTGGTGGTTATACTCACCCCGGGATTCAATAAAGCTTACACAGAGTGTAAGAATAGTGCAGCTGCCTCTGCAAGGAATATGGCTGCCGAACGATCCAGTAAACAAGCCTGGGGACGTGCACGAGCCTGGCAGCACTATTCCCACACGGAGACCACTGAATAATGCTACTTATCTCATTTACTGGTGAAAACCATGCAAACGAGGTGAATAAGTGATTCAGTAAGCAGGCAGGCATCCATGCGGGAATAGTGTGAGGTGCAGAAAAGTATTCAGCCACTATCCAAATACATTTCTGCAAAAATCAAAACAGAGGCATGACAGCTTAAAGTAAAGCATGTATTATACTCCTTAGACATGCCAATGGCCAAATATATGGCCATTGGCATGGAAATGTGTTGCAAAATTATAAAAATCAAAGGTTTTTTTTGGCCGCTCTTGGCTGTTTAAGCATAGGGCAGCGGCGTGAAAACGGGATTGTGTCAAAAATAAAAAAAAAATGTGAAAAGGCAATTTTAAGTGAAATCTGCATTTTGCCATTATAGTCTAGGGCATGCAGAATCAAACAATAACAGATAACACTGGTTGCTAAGGAAGAAGGCTGTGGTGTAGTGGTGTAGTGGTGTAACCATGGGCTAAGGCAGTGGGGGTATGCAAATGAGGAAATTTTACTGAATCACTAAAGGGGAGACCATTATCTGGCTGCACCTAACTGTGTAGGAGCTATAAGGTAGTGGTGTAAGCAGGAGAAGCAGGTGACATGAAAAGGGGGTGTGTCATGCTTGGTGTAAGCACATTGGAGCTCCACAGCCCACATTTGAGCTTAGCTAAGCACAGCTAAGCAAGGGGGTGTGTCTGAGGCTTTATTGACTTATTCCATGAAATGAAGAGCGTGATCGTGTCCAGGGGAGGGCCATTTCTTATTGTTTACCTTAGCTAAACGGGTTTTGCTTGGCATGCACCGGGTCTAAAAAAAAAAAAAAAAAAAAACGAAAATAGCAGGACTGTTTACATTTGGGAACTGGGTTTGTGCTGAGCACACCTTGGGGCTTAAAAGGGGTGGAAATGGGAAGGGAAAAAGAAAAAAAAAAGGCAAATAGAATAAAGGCAATCAAGTACAAATAAAATAGCAAGCAGGTGGAATGTATCATAGCCAGCCAATCATACAGACAGCATCTGCAGCACAACAGCATAAAGTGTGCAAACACCTTTCAGTCTGGTTTTCCCACAAACCTTGGACCATTGATGTACACATGCAGGGGAATTTTAACTAAAAAGATATTAGGGGCTGCTGTTGCTTTGATCTATCAGTATGTGCTAGAGGCTGAGGGGAGTGAGGAGTATAATGCTGACAACCGCACCAGACTGAGGAGGAGGACAAGAGTGCTCAGACCCAGGGTAACCTACATGATCTGGAGATAGTAGAGTGCTACAGGGTGGACAGAGACATACTTCAACAAATTATCGAGCTGTGCCAGCCTCAACTCAGACCCAGAGCCAACAGAAGGAAACACATCCTAGTGGATACCAAGGTATGTGTAGCCTTAAGAATACTAGCTACAGGTACTTTCCAAAGACCTACTAGGGATATGATGGGGGTCTCACAGGCATCTTCATCCAGGGTACTCCACCAGTTCCTGGATGCCATTGTACCACATGCTGGTGAGCACACTTACTTCCCCAACACCCGTGAGGAGAAGACCAGCAATACACATCTCTTTCACCATGTAGCAGAGCACTCAGAGGTACTGGGTGTGACAGACATCCACATCAAAGCACCAACTGGTGACCAGGGTAGGGTCTACATAAACCACAAGGCCTTCCCCTCCATCAACTGCCAGGTTGTGTGCAATGCCCAGGGCATTATCATGAATGTGTGTGCTGGCAGCCCTGGAAGCTATCACGACTCCCACATCTGGCATTCAGCACAGATGTACCAGGCATTTGCCCGTGGGCCATCCTGTATGGCCATCTGGTGGGGGATGCTGGCTATGCACTGGAGCCATGGATGATGACATCCATCAGAAATGCACACACACCCAATCAAGAATGCCATAATGAGGCACACGCACAAACCAGGATCATTATACAGCATGTGTTTGGGATGCTCAAGTCACGGTTCTGTTGCCTTGACATATTTGGTGGAGCCTTGCAGTACTCTCCAGCCACATGTGCACACATGTTCACAGTATGTGCCATGCTACACAATATGA
This sequence comes from Protopterus annectens, assembly GCF_019279795.1. Lineage (NCBI taxonomy): Eukaryota > Metazoa > Chordata > Ceratodontiformes > Protopteridae > Protopterus > Protopterus annectens. Next base: position 1,018,416,892 of record NC_056748.1, on the reverse strand, counting down.
TCCTGCAGAAACAGCTGCAGCAGGAACAGCACGGGGAAGGGCCACACAGCACCCCACCATTGCCAAGATTCCCACAGGCACAGAGGAACTTGGAGGAGGAAGCCCCTGAGCCTGCTCCTGCAAGCAGACAGAGGCATGCTCAATATGCCCAGGGCTTGACAAAGAGGCAATGCACAGCATACACACTGACACTGCAGGGACCCAGGGACTGATACCTCTCTCTGACTCACACAAACAGTAAAATAGATGCCACACACATCACACTACCTGTAGCTTACCCTGTACAGGCAGTGTACTGTGTGCATCTGACAGAGTTAGCCCTCACCCACCATCACCACAACTGCCACAGGCACAAGGTAAGTCAGTCTTCTAAACAATAAATGAATGGGTTAGTATGTTCCGGTAGCATATCTAAGGTATTGCTGCATGCATGCAAGGGAATGGGTTGGCCTACTGGGGTATCAGCAGACAACTGACAGCTATGTGGGACATTAGGTAATATCTGCCCAATACTGGCTTCCCCACACTATGCAGTATTATTCAAGGTGACAAATCCTACTACAGTATAAATGAGGGCCAACTAAGGGGGGTCATAGGTCACATGCATGGTTGTCAATCTGGGGATCCCATACTCACCCCTCAGACTCACCCAGCAAGTCAGCCATAGAAAACCATAAAGGAATATCTGGCAAAGGCCCACAAATGGCGTCAATGATGGAATACCCCCCTACAGACTTACACAGTTATATCACAGCAGGCCTTGCAGTTGCAGTAAGGCCCTGAAGGGTAAGAAGTCTGAAACTCAATTCTATGCCATTACAATCTAACCTGTGGTCTCTAATGATATGCCTCTATTCTCCAAGACAGGGCACAATACTATGCTAAATGGAACCAAAATGTAAAGAAATATCAGCACAGTATGTGCAAATGTGTACCGTTAGACAGGTGTGCCCCCCATATTCCCATAGACATGTAGTAACATGTAAGTTTTTAGGGTAATAGCAGCAGAGCACACATTGCCAGGGGTGTCCCAATCAACAGGATAACTTGTTGCACATCCACAATATGCAGAGGTCAGTGATCTGTGTATATGTGTGGGAAATATTGTCAGGATGTGGCCAGCACTTACTCCCAGCTGTTGTGTCTTAGTGGCCTAGGTACAATACTGTGGTAGACAGGGCCATTTTCCAAGAATCACAGTCAGCTATACCTATGGTGGGAGTTTTACAAATTGTCCAGATGTCAATATCCATTACTGCTGGTAAGCTGGACAGGTCATGGACAGGGGTCCACACATATGAACAGTACTCAGGTTGGAGTAACTTACAAAGTGCCTACCATACCTCCCAGCTGTACAGACCTTTTGCAGAAGGTACAGAGGTTTGCATCATATTTGTGGTGCCTTCATCATTAAATAGTGGTTGTGTGGCACATCACTGGCAAACCACAAAAGTCTAAAGTCAGAAAATAATGATGGATTGTAGTGTTTCAGACTTCACACCCTATAGAAAACACATGTTAATGCAAAATCTGTTATTGTATCACCCTTCTAGGTTTGTAAGGCCAGTAGTTAAAATGGTCCCTATAGTTAGGCCTTTGTCACCTAATTACTTATGGCTTTGTCCAGATGTCTGGCTCTCATACGTAGACAGGTATGATGCCTAGTAGCATATCAGGTACCTGAAGGTCAGTGTACTGGCAGGTCATAAAGGGCTGCCACCTTACTGTGTCAGCACTGACAACATGTCACTGGCCAACAGCCATACCCCTGGAATGGCAGGCTGTCACAGAAGGAGCACAAGTATGCCTTGTATATCTGTTCTGCTTGTCCTAACACTGCATTTGCCTGCAAAGTATTTGCAAAACAAGAAAAGGCCATGTCAAAACATCAATGGCAGACAGTGGAGAAGCAGATGTCACACCCATAACAGAAAGCAGGCAAATAACAAACTGGTCCCCCAACTCTCTATGTATGGCAGAACAGTATCAACACTCTGTCCCCATGTGTGGACCTTCATCTGACTGTCATATGTGGGCCTGTCCAGATGTCAGAGTCAGTGACATTTGACAGCTAGGCCAACATGTAGCCGCATAATAATATAGTAACACAAACTGTCTGATGACCCCAGCAGCTGTAGTGGTGCAATGATGGACAACCTGCCAAACAGGTATGCTGACAGGTGTGTACTCCACAACCTTGTGTGTGATGTTATGGCATTTACCATGCTCACACCAGAATTAAAAATACATAACAGCAGCCACTGTGAGCAAAGCCTGTGACCGGACTACAGAATGATAAAGAGACACACAGAAGGGGGAGGGGAACCATTGTCCAGACAGATGGAGAATGTGCACATCAGAGCACATTTTGCAGTAACATAGGTGCCCTGCAATGAATGGAGTCAGTAAGCATCACCTGCAAATACACAACACACACCCACATAAGTGGAGGCCCACAACAAATCAAAACCCAAGTAAAGGACACCTCAGAGGCAAAAACACATGAGAACTTCCCAAATGTATACACCACAGACCACGCATACTTCACACTCCATGATCCTGCAAAGACTAAGGCCTTACCATGCACACAACATATTACTCATAGAAGAATCCACTGTGAGACACACAAATAAGCCACACACCAGGCAATATAAGAAGAAAGTCACAATTACTTGTTTGGCAGGTGCATAATCTGCCATATCACACATGCACTCAAGTCACCCCACATCAGGTACAGGTATCACACTAGCCTGGTCCATGGCAGTGTGAATGATGTCAGAAGTACCTCACAGACTATAGAAAAACAGACATGATGCAGTGTGCTGAATATGTGTCCCATGCAGGTATGTCACTAGCCGTAAGCAGCATCCTGCTGTCACCCAGAGTGATGTATCAATATGAACAGAAAGTGACTGTCAGTAACACCTGACTCATTTACCATTGTCACCCCCAGGGGGATCCACTTCCTGGCAGCCTGGGAACATATGAGTGACAGAACACACTGCCTTGCTAGAGATGGCCTGCAGTAGTCTCACATGGCCTACAGGCCTCTGGCAAAGGTCCATGCCTCACCCATAGTGCCATTGTAGGGAATGCCATGGGGTCCGTACTACCAACATAACACAGTCAACAAAATGCAAATGAAAGGCTATGCCACTAAATGCTAGTAGCATACCTCTCAACCTCGTAGAGCAAGAAATCTGGACAAAGCCATACATAATGTTGGGATAAAGGCCTAACTATAGGGACACTTTTGAAATAATGCTCTCATAATGTTAGAAATGTGATAGAATAACGGGGGGGGGGGTGTAGTAGCATGGATGTCATGAATGGTGTTAAGTCTGAAACTCTAATGTTCGTTCATTATTCCCTGACTGCAACCCTGACTGATTTGCAGCAAACTTGCTAAAAAAAATACAATGTGAAGGGAAACTGACCAGATATGTGAGGCATGAATCTGTATACTCTGTGAGAATCTGTACAGTTGAGAGGTGTGGCCACACCAGGATATGACCTTTCAGGTAAGAAGAATATTGCACAACCAGGAGATCCCCAGTCAGTATATCACCAAGGTGCTGGACCATTTACACAGCCTCATCAGTCAATCAGCTATAGCTACACCTCCCAACTGGCAGAACTGTGCAAGAAGGTCTAGCCTTTGCCTCATAATATTGGTCTGTGCATCATCCATGTCATATTTCTTTGATAAATAACTGTGATGATCTGATGATATCTGTCAGTAGGTAATGACACAATACATTACAGTATCAAACATTACATAAGTCAGAAAATGTCTGCTAAAACAAACTCTGTAACTCAAGCAACTCATACATTAATAAGAGCTATAGCTACAGTATCCCCCTATATTTGGGCCACTGTTTCCCCATATTGGTGGCCTATCTTCATATATCTTGCACAAGCAGGTTGCAAGGTATGGCTGTAGCATACAACACCCCGGACTGGAGATGCAACTACTCCTGGAATGGATTCCCACACTTACTATAAAAGGTCATACTGGGCATTCTCCTACACTTATAGAAATTAAAGCCCATGTCTGAAACCGCAAGGGACATATATATATATATATATATATATATATATATATTTATATAGATATAGATATTGCTATGTATAGATAGATATAGATATTGCTATGTACACTTAACTGTCTCCACACATACCCATCAGACAGGAATACCCACAGCTGGCTGTGGGTGGCCCATATGTGGTATATCTGCATTTGTTCCATGTAATATACACACACATATATATGGGCAACATAATACAATATGTCAAGCATACACACACATAGACATGGGGAAGAGAGAGATAGACAGCAACAGAGTGAGACACACACATAGATGGAGTCATACACAGGGATACCATGAATGGCAGAAAGTGATGTCCTGCTGCAGACAGTTGCATACCAGTTGTAACCACTGACATGTGCCAGGATGAAGATGAGAATCACTGTCTGATGGTACTGAGGTGGGGACAGTAATAACACATCACCTACCTTTGTGTGTGTGTGTGTGTGTGTGTGTGTGTGTGTGTGTGTGTGTGTGTGTGTGTGTGTGTGTGTGTGTGTGTGTGTGTAGTTGGTCTAAGTATTATGATGCCTTACCCAAGCAGTACACTTCCAATTGCCCTACTTTACAAGATCTGTTGATGTCATTCACCTTAGAAGTACCTCTGGGCAGCATTCAGCCTTATAAGCTCTGTGGCGCATGCGATAACTGCATAACACTATAGTACAAATAACTAGTTAGGTAGGGGTTCTAATCTCAGTCCTGGCAAATGCAAAAGTGTGTGTGTTTGTAGGGTACACAAATATAAAAGTGTGTGTGTTTGTAGGTTAAAGATTTGAGCCTATTCACACCCAGTACACTTCCCATTGCTCTACTTTAGCAGTCCTGCTAATGTCAGTCACCTTATAAGTACCTTTGGGCAGCCCTCAGCCCTATAAGCACTGTGGTGTGCATGATAGCTGCATAACACTGTAGTACAAATGACTAGTTAGGTAGTGGTTCTAAACTCAGTTCTGGCAAATGTAAAAGTGTGTGTTTGCTATTGAGCCCATTCATACCCAGTACACTTCCTATTGCTCTACATTAGCAGTCCTGCTGTCAGTTACACTTCCCATTGCTCTGCTTTAGCAGTCCTGCCAATGTCAGTCACCTTAGAAGTACCCTTGTGCAGCCCTCAGCCCTCTAAGCTCTGTGGCACATGTGATAACTGCATAACACTGTAGTATAAAATACTGCTTAGGTAGGGGTTCTAAACTCTGTCCTGGCAACTGTAAACGTGTGTGTGTTTGTAGGTTAAAGATATTGAGCCCATTCATACCAAGTACACTTTCCACTGCCAAACTTTAGCAGTCCTGCTGATGTCAGTCACCTTAGAAGTACCTTTAGGCAGCCCTCAGCCCTCTAAGCTCTGTGGCACGTGTGATAACTGCATAACACTATAATACAAATAACCAGTTAGGTAGGGGTTCTAATCTCAGTCCTGGCAAATGTGTGTGTGAGTGTATTTGTGTTTGTAAGTGTGTATATCTGTTGGTTAAAGTATTTTGTGGCTTTTCTCACCAAGTACATCTTCCAATGCCATACTTTACAAGGGCTGGTGATGTTCCTCACCTTAGAAGTACCTTGGGACACCCTTCACCCTATAAACTCAGTGGCACATCTGATCAATGCATAACACTGTAGTAGTGATAAGTAAGGTTCTAATCTCAGTCCTGGCAAATATGTGTGTGTGTGTGTGTGTGTGTGTGTGTGTGTGTGTGTGTGTGTGTGTGTGTGTGTGCGAGAACAGTATCGTGTGTGTGTGTGTGTGTGTGTGTGTGAACCATATCCATGAGGGGGTGGGTTTTGCACTTTTTTTGTTGTGGTCCACCCAGTACACATCACAATTTCCACAAGACCCAATGTTGTCATCCACTGTGGAGGTAGCTGTAGACACTCTGCAGCCCTATAAGCTCTGTGTCACATGAAATAACTATGTAACTGTATGGAATAAATAAGATAGGTGGGGCTTCTGATCCTTTGATACCATTCTGCACTCATGAATCATAGACAAACACAATCAGCTAGGCATCAACCCATATATCACTAGGTGGGTTGCAAACAGGGTCACAGATAAAACCCACAGTGTGAAAACAGCGGACTCAATGTCAGACTGCTGACCAGTCATGAGTGGAGTACCACAGGTCCTGTCCCCTCATGTTTGGTATCCCTCTGAAGTCAAGCCCAACATGAAGGACTCTGGCTGACAATGTTTGCAGATGACTGCAAGGAGGGTGCTATTATTACCTCCCCAAGTGATGCTGACATCCTGCAGAAAGGCCTCACTGAGATCTAAGACTGTTGTCAGAACCCTGGACTTAAGCTCAATGCCAGAAAATGTGTCACCATCCCCTATGGGAACACAGAATTCATGATAAGAGAACTGGAAACACATGTTGACAGCGACTTCTCTGTTGACCACCACAGTGCCACTGTGGTCAGAAAGTCCTGGTATGTGGCACATCTCATTACTAAGGGTGTTGCATCCAGGAAAAAAGAGGTCATTGTCTCCATCTACTCTTCCCTCATTAGGCCAGTCATCGAGTACAATGGCCTATTTGGCATGAACCTCACTAGACACCTGCAACAACTGGAGAGGCTGCAAACGTACCTCACAAAGTGGATCCTAGGCCATAAACACATGTCCTATATGGACAGACTTGAATAACTCCACAACTATTCTCTGTATTATATTGGCTACTTAGAGGCTATCTCTGCTTGGCTTACAAAGCCATGCCTCACCCAGCTCTGTTAGGCATGCTACATCTAAAGAAACCCAATCTGTCCACACCACCTGCCCCAGAGACCACAACCCCATTTCCACAATCAACAGAACATGCTGGAGGGACAGGTTAGTAACCCAGGGACTGGCCATGCTATGGAATAGACTTCACATACATATCAAGCAGAGCACCTCACTGGCCGTCTACAAGAGAAATCTGGATGAGTGGATGGGGAATAGAAATCTCACCCCAGGGATCATTCCAGTGGCTAAACAAGATAGACACACTGGGGAGTAATGTCAAGTGGCACGATACCAGCGTAATCCTATGGGCTAGGCTTGTAAAGGATCCATAGCCATTCGCCTAGTACACACCAATACACCTATGAACCTATGGATCTCAGTACTGGCATATATGTGTGTGTGTGCATTAGTGTGAATAAAAGTGTTTGTGAGTGTGTAAACATGTAGGTGAAAGTAGCTTGAGGCCTTTCTCACTCAGTACACCTCCCATTGCCATACATTACAAGGGCTGGTGATGTTATTTCCTTTACAGGTACCTTGGGACACTCTTCACCCTAAAAGCCCTGTGGTGTGTGTGGTAGCTGCATAATACTATAGTACCAATAAGTAGATAGGTAGGGGTTCTAAGCTGAGTCCTAGCAAGTGTGTGTGTGTGTGTGTGTGTGTGTGTGTGTGTGTGTGTGTGTGTGTGTGTGTGTGTGTGTGTGTGTGTGTGTGTGTGTGTGTGTGTGTGTGTGTGTGTGTGTGTGTGTGTGTGTGTGTGTGTGTGTGTGTGTGTGTGTGTGTGTGTGTGTGTGTGTGTGTGCGCAAGAGCTATATCGTGTGTTTGTTTGAGTGAGAACTATATCCATTGGAGGTGGTTTACATTTTTAGGCTGTGATACTCCCAGTACATGTCCCAAGGTCCACTTTACAAGGTCCGCTATCTTCATCAACTGTAGAGGTATCTGTTGACACTTTTCAGCCCAATAAGCCCCATGCCACTTGCAGGAACTATGTAACAGTATGGACTGACTAAAAAGATGGGGAGGACTGCTAATCTCAGTCCTGGAAAATGTGTATATGAATGTGTTTGTAAGTGTGTATAACTGTAGGTTAAAGTATTTTGAGTCCATTCTCACCCATTACCATACTTTACAAGGCCTGGTGATGTTGTTTACCTTAGAATTACCTTGGGACACTCTTTACCCTGTAAGCTTCATGGCACGTGTGATAAATGCATACTAGTGCTGTAGCAATAACTAGATAGATAGGGGTTCTAATTGCAGTCCTGGCAAGTGTGTGCGTGTGTGTGTGTGTGTGTGTGTGTGTGTGTGTGTGTGTGCGTGTGTGTGTGTGTGTGTGTGACCTTTAGACATGCCTGCTGGGGTGGGCATTGATAATAAGTACTAGAACTGTTTCCTTGTAGAACATTTACTGCTGTTAGCATTTGTGTGCTATAATAATTACTACAAGAAGTCTGGTAAAGTGCTAGACTAATAAGCTAGTATAAGTGAAGGAGAGGATAGAACTAGTAGATCTAAAGGAAAAACTGAAGAGCAGGCTCTGGCACCACTCAGAAACTTTCAAGCAGTCCTGGATACAGCAAATCTGTATCTGGACTAGACTAGTTACAGGAAAGGCTGGAAACAAAAGCAAACACAGGCTTTTAAATCAGAAAGTTGAGAGAGATGGAAAAACTGCCAAAATGGCCAATAACTTCAATTTCTGGGCAAGAAATCACTCCTTATGTGGTAGATAGGTTACCTAGTGCTTACCACTCCCACTAATAAGCTAGAAGGCTTCCCTCCAACACAGAAGGCTTGGGGGCTCAGGAGCTTACAAACAGTCCTGGATACAGCAGATCTGTATCTGGACTAGACAAGTTACAGAAGAGGGGGGAAACAAGCTTAGAATTTTTTTTTTTTAGTAAAGCGGAAAAGGAGAAAGCTGGAACAGAAGTTAATTCAAGGTTAAGAATCACACTAGTCATAGGTGACTCGATAGTGAGGCCTACTGATATCCCACTCACTAGGTTGAATAAGGAGAAAGTAACATTCAGCTGTCTGTCAGGTGCCAGGATCCAACACATAATGCATGCACTCAGGTCGCTCAACAACAGGTGCAAATATGACTCTGTCATTGTACATGCGGGTGTGAACGACTTGAGATGTAACTTCCTGGACTACATGAAAAGAGACATGGAGGAGCTCTCATATTATGTATCCCAGGCGGGTATGACCCTAGCCCTGAGCAGCATCCTACCATCACCCAGAATGATAACACAGTACAAGCAGAAAATGACTGATTTCAACAACTGGCTAGGTTTCTGGTGTCATTCTATGGGGATCCAGTATCTGTCTGCCTGGGATGAATGACATGATTGACAGACTTCGATGCTTTGCCAGAAATGGCCTGCATCTGTCACCCCTGGGCTACTGGATACTAGCCAAGGCTCTTGCCAACCCTATAGTGCCTTTTTTAAGAGGTGTTCCAAAAACCAAATTACCACCATAACAGCTACAAACAAATGCAATCTGAGGGTCATGTTGCTCAATGCTAGAAGGCTAAATCTTAAAATTCACTTGCTCAAGGCGCTCCTTAAAATGGAGAACATTGACATTTGTGCTGTAACAGAGACCTGGTTCAAGGCAGCAGAAAGCACCCCTGCACTACCAGGTATAACTCATTCCACACCTTTTGGCCCCAGAACTTAGACCGAAGCTCCAAAGGCAGTGGTGTTTCCGCATTCATAAAGGATGCTCACACCTCCAGACTGGTAGCCCAACATAATGCATCAGAGATACTTCAGGTGCAGATAACATTGGGTAAGACAGTGATTCAGGTCATAGCCTGCTATAGGTCCCCAACCATGTCTCAGGACTCACACTCCATGTTCCTAAGCACTCTGGAGAATATTAGGGACCAATCTTACACTCTCTTACTAGTCAACTTCAACTACCCTTCCATTAACTGGGTAAACTACTCATGTACCAATACACTTGATCAACATTTCCTGGAGTTTATTAATTTCAATGTCCTACACCAGCTTGTTCTTACCCCCACTAAAGGTAGGAACATCCTTAACCTGGTCATTACTAACATGGGTGACCGTTGCTCTACACCAATAGTCAGATCCTCCCTAGTTAGATCCGACCACAAACTAATCACCTTGGAAATCCACAACCCTCCCACCTCCCCCTTCCAGCAAAGGTAACCACCATGAAAAACTTCTTCAAAGCTAACATTGGGATCCTAAAAACAGATGTGGCTAACTTCACGGCATCCATGCAAATGGAGAATACTTGTGTGACTGCAGAATCATACAAATATGTACACAAATGCAGGGATCTCGCTGTACCCAATAGAACCAAGACACTCTCCTCCAAAAAAAAGGAAGCCAATCTGGTGGTCCCCCTGCCATAAACAAACTCTACAACAAAAGGAAGAAACTGATGTGGAATGAGGTAAAGTCCCAAGACTGGAAAAACTCCCTTATCTGCCACAACAAAAAGTTGAGATCCCTCATCAAATCCTCTAAAACTAGGTATGAAAACAGAATTCCAGCAGATATTAAAGACAACCACAAGGCCTTCTATAGTTATGTAAAGAATCTCCATGGCAATACTCAGATTTGCTCTGAGCTACTGCACAATGGTACCTCGTATACCGAGCCAACAGATATTGCCAGTATACTGGCCGACAGATTCAGTGCCAACTTTACCCCTCCCCTCAAAGGACCAATCACAATGCCAGTAGATTGCCAGGCACCCAGTATTACTGCTGCACAGGTTAAAACAGCACTGTCCAAGGCCAAGAATACAGCTTCTATGGGACCTGACAATATCCCTGGTTGTGTTCTACATGAACTACAGAGTGAACTGGTACCTCACCTGTGTGCCCTGTTCAATCACAGCCTCACCTCAGGCTTTGTCCCTGCAGAATGGCGCATTGCTACAGTCATCCCTCTCCACAAAGGAGGAGCAACTACAGACCCTGGGAACTATCACCCCATTAGCCTGATGAGTCTGATATGCAAAGCTATGGAATACATCATCATGAACCTAATAAACAAGGATATAGGGAATCTCCAAACTCTGGATCCCACACAGTTTGGTTTTGTGAAGGGTAGATCATGCCTGCTCAACTTGATCAACTTTTTTGAGTCAGTCACAAGAGCTGTGGATGAAGGCAAAGTGGTTCATACAGCCTACCTTGATCTGGACAAGGCTTTTGATACCATTCCCCACTCAGGAATCATATAGAAACTCTCTAAGCTTGGCATCAACCCCTATAGCACTAGGTGGGTTGCAAACTGGCTTACAGATAGCACCAACAGTGTGAAAGTAGCTGACTCCAAGTTAGACTGACGATTAGTCACGAGTGGAGCCCCACAGGGTTCGGTCCTGGGTCCACTCCTGCTCAGCACCATGGTCTTAAGCTCAATGCCATAAAATGTGTTGTCATCTCGCACTTGTTTTATATGGAGAGAAAAAAAACCAAATATTCTCTGTCTCATATTGCCTACTTAAAGGTGATCTGTCCTTGACTTACACAGCCATGTCTGACCCAGTTCTATTAGAAATGCTACATCTAAAGAAATCCCAATCCCTCCTGCTCCAGAGACCTTAACCTCATTACCTGCCCATGCTATGGAACAAACTTCCTCACTGACCCTCTTCAAGAGAAATCTTGATGAGTGGATGGGAAACAGAAAATTCAACCCAGGGATAACACCAGTGGCTTTACTCGACAGAGGCACTAGGAACTAAGGACGGGTGGCACTATGCCAGGGTAATCCTATGGCTAGGCTTGTAAAGGCCCCAGGGCCATTAGCCTAGTACACACCTATGAACCTATGTGTGTGTGTGAGAACAGTATTCTGTGTGTGTCTGAGTGACAATTATATCCATTGGGTGGTCGTGGGTTACAATTTTAGGCCATGGTACTCCCAGTATATGTCCCAAGGTCCACTTTACAAAGCTCGCTGTTTACATCTACCACAGCAGTATCTGTAGATACTCCTCAGCCCTATAAGCCCCATGCTGCATGCCACAGGTATGTAACAGTATGGAATGAATAACATGATAGACAGGGCTGCTAATGTCAGTACTGGCAAATGTATGTATGTGCACTGGTGTGTATAGCAGTGTTTGTAAGTGTGTAGACTTGTAGGTGACAGTATTATGACTCCTTTCCTACCCAGGACATCCCACATTGATATACCTCACAAGGGCATTTGATGTTATTCACTTCACAGGTACCTTGGAACACTCATTACACTATTATTTCCATGCCACCTGCTATAACCACATAACAATGTACTACCACTAACTAGATGGGTAGGAGTTTCAAACCCAACACTGGCAACTATGCTCCTGTGTGTGTGTGTGTGTGTGTGTGTGTGTGTGTGTGTGTGTGTGTGTGTGTGTGTGTGTGTGTGTGTGTGTGTGTGTGTGACTGAGTGTGTGGGAACAGTATTCTCTGTGTGTTTTGTCCACACAATATCCTCTGGGGTGTGTGGATTTTATCAATCTGAGGTGTGTTCCACGCACTACACTTACCATTGTCCACTTTACTAGAGATGCTGATGTCAAACACCATAGACTTACCTGTATACACCCCTCAGCCCTATAATCTCTGTAGCACATGCAATAACTGCTACACAGACCTGGTAAACATGTACATATACAGCTGTACCTCAGCTATGACACGGTCGATGTATTACCACTCTGCCATACCCCTCACTGACAATGCCTGCAGGGCCACATCCCGCTGACACACAGACACCTAGAACACAAACAGACTACAGCATGCGAGACTACAGTCAGTCAGCATTATTAACACCAAAAATGCATCCATGGCAGAAAAGGTACACACACTCTGAAGTGTACCTATTACAAATGCCAGCTGTCAGCACCTTACACAGCATTACATATCTAAACTGCACTTAATTCACCCTGTGCATCAGAACCATAGTAGCATGTCCCTGTATCAGTGGTGTGGATGACAGGGATGTGGCACAGGAATCATATGCACAGGGTGTTGTGTGGCTTTGTTAGAGACCTAGGCTGGGCCATACAGTTGACATCATGTGTGTGTGTGTTTGGATGGGTGTTCTATGAATGGGCCATGCAGAGGTGGTGTGTGTGTGTCTGGAGGTGACCTGGCTGTGATGGTGATGTGTGTGTGTTCTTTTGCACACAGTCAGGCCATGTGGCTGCCCTACACAGGGGTATGTTGAACAGCTGTGGACTGTACATGGCAGGGTGTACAGTTCGTCTCCAGCCACGGACATGTGAACTGTTCCTGCCAGGGGTCTCACTGGCACCACTAGGCCCAAGGCCAGATGCAATACTACCCCCTGATAGTGACTGCTGTCTGCTGGATCTGTGTCCCTGATGGGACTGGCCAGGACTACATGCCCATGGCCTGCTGTGGTGTGGTGTGGACAGCAACCCCATCTTCGGTAGTGCTGGTTATACTGTGTGGGACCTCGCCTCTACTCCGGCTATGGCAAGTGTCCACACTTGCCATAGTCACCACACTAGCCTGTTCCATGCCACCACCCACCAACTGTCCATTATCTGTAGCCACTGCAGACTGGGTATGTGTGGGCATCATGACTGTGTGCAGGGATGGTGTGGATAACACTGGGATGCAAACCGATGGCACAGATTCAGTCCCTGACAACACCTGTGCCTCACTATGACTATCATCATTGTCAGAGTACAGAGATACTGACGTCAGGTTCCATGCGGGAGGGATCATGACCTCCACTGTCACCTGTGAAGGGAAGACAACATATGTAAATTAATGCCTGCACTACAGGGTTAGCTGGCACACAGACACACACACACACACACACACACACACACACACACACACACACACACACACACACACACACACACACACACACTCTCCTGGTACAGTCTGGCACAGCTGTGAGACCTTATGGCAGTTCTGACAGCGACAATCCATCTCTATCATGGCTATGTCCAGCCCACAACAAAGGGTGACAAATCCTATTGTGTGATTTGCCTAGTAGCAGAATGGTAACTGTGGGCAAGACCAAGGCTATTGGAGTGAGCTATACAGTGTCACCAAGTGCATATGCATGTTCTGTAAGAGCTGAGTTACTGCTATACAGACCACACACACTCACAAGGTGTAACAATATGTGATGATAACTGATGAGGGGAAAGGACTATACACTATCACTGCAGTACATACACAGTTCACGCTCACAGGGATTCATTTCACACAACATTGCAGGACAGTCTGCAATACATACAGGACACATGTAAAGTACTAGCTGCATAGCCTCATAAGATGATACCAGGCTATTGGCCCTAATGCCCTCATAAGCACAGCCCAGTCTTTCACCCATGCCCCTTCCAAGCCAGCACCTGTTTCCCTTGTCCATTTGGGACACAGGCAGGATCCCAGGCATGTCTCATCCACTTTCCATGCAGTCGTCCAGCTTCCTCTTCCAGAGGGCTATACACATACTCTGATAGACATGGGGAGGGATTGTATTTTACAGACAGTGTATTGTGTGGGACACCGCACTATCCTGACAACATGTACTATACATATCACAGACCAGGTGAGGACCTTGCGTGCGTGAGTGCAATATGTCTTACAGACATACAGAAATGCCATCAAGCCTGGTTTAGACATGGCCTTGTATGCCAGACAAGTTGCCTATAATCAGTTTGTATAACACTGAGTACAGGTACAGGGCTTTCAGCCTACCTGTATTGGGTAGGTGTTGCAGACCCTGGAATTGCCTGGTCAGGAACTTCTGTGGTCTCTGCAACTGTTGTATTTGCTTGGCAAGGTACATGCCAAAGGAGCCACTGTACTTGGTAGTGTGTCTGGTAAGGGGGGAGTACAGGGATGTTGTGGCCTCCCAGATCCTGGATGACATACCCATATTTGTGAGGTGGGCCATGTAGAAAGCCTTCCATACAATGGTGTCCACATGGTGTTAAACTGTCAGGTTGCTACCAGCCTCAGTGCACAACCCGCCTCACACCTGATTGCATGCTCAGTACATTATTAATGTCATACTTAATGTGGATGACATCTGCCACAGTACTGGGAATATGCCTCTCCTGGCATTCCATTTACGGTAATGCTTCTTGCACCAGTAAGTAATTGGGTGAGTGCCTCTTAGGGGATGCCCACATCAGTAGAGGAATGTAAGACAGTGGCCAGTTTGCAAGCATTTGTATATCTGGTCAGCCACAGACCACTGTTTGTGTCCTGTACCTTGATACATGTATCTGAAACAGTAGGCCCCCAGACCGATCCTTGAGGTACACTGTTGTGGAAGAATCTACTACTAGAGGTGAGTTCCACTACTTTGACTGAGTGAGTACTATCATTGGGCCAGTTAGCTACCCATCTGGTACCCTACAGGTTGGTACCTAGCTGTGTAGGAGTATGTATCCTGGCTGCCTGGGGATTAGTGTGAGAAGACTGGGCTAGGTGAAGGTAGGCATTGTTCACCATCTTCCCCTTGTCCCTTTGTTTGTTGACCACTTCAGAGAGGTCAACCAGGTTTAACAGGCCTCATTGCCCTTTGACAAAACCATGGTGTGTGGGCTCAGGCATTTTGATGTTGCTGATGTCCTTGTTCATAATATCCATGATATTGCCTTCCATGCCCTTGCAGAGCAGGCTAGTTAGGCTGATGTGCATAATATTGACTGGGTCGGTGGATTGCTCCACCTTTGTGTACAGGGATGACAGTGGCTGTCCTCTGTGTAGATGGGATGATACCAGTGCTCAGGCTGTGATTGACTACAGTGCAGAATGGATTTGAGACCCCATGCCTGTGTTCATGTAGGATGCAGGCAGGGATGGTATCAGGCCTATGGAGACCTCTGTGTGTTGCCTTTGAGAGGGCATTATGGACCTGTTTCCTGATGATGAGGGGAGGGGGGCAGGTCCTGTACATGACCATGTGTACCAATGGGGGGACAGGGGGGAGACGTTTGCACTTCACCTGTCTGCAGCCAGTTGCTTATATCTATGCCATATGTGTATGTGGTGTTACTGACCACCACTATAAAGCAGATGTGTGTGTTGCCTCTGGAACTGTAGACACATGTGTGGAAGGCCTAGTGATTGGCCTTGGTGGATGTGTCCAATTTGCACTCAAAGACAGCCTTAGGGTACAATTCTCGCTTGTGCAGACCAAAGTGACATTGTTTCGAATGAAGCCCCTGTTTCTTCTTGGCCCATCCAGCAATTGTTTCCACCTATTATGGTATTTGTGCATTGCTGCTGTCCACCACAGGCATTTACCCTATCTTGAGGGAGATGATGTTGTCCTGTCAGGTATTGCTGAGTCCATACAGCTATATAGTTGCCCACATAGCATTGTGGTGTGGACCTGGACACTGCTGCTAGTTCCAAAAAATGGGATGGCTGTACAGCTACTTCTACCTGCTCTGAGGGGATTTATAGTCATTTGTGTACAGTTCATTGTATTTGACACTGTAAAGAGAGGGGCAGGGGAGATGGTGACCTGAACAGTGTTGGCTATGTGGTCAGATATTAACAAGGAGGATAGCACTGTAGGAGTGCTACAGTGGCTACTCATGTATGTTAGGACCAAGTACAGGATATTTCCACCTGTCGTAGGAGTGTTGACTGGCTGATCCCTTGCATTGCCATTGACAAAGCTGAGGAATCTATGTGCATTCATGCTCAGGTGGCATAGGTCATGCACACTATGGTTGGGTATTTGAAGTCAGCCAGGAGCAGGGTAGACTGAATCTTGACAGATTTCAGCATGACCCAATAGGTGTGGTGGGTGTCCATAGTCATGGTTGCAGGCCTGTAGCTAGCTATGATTTGAGTAGGTGTTTCGTCAACTGTTAACTGCACTTGGGATGCCACCCATGTGTCATACTTTTTGGCCAGCCTGGAGGTGTGTATGTGTATGCTAATGTTCAACACTCCAGCTCCTGTGACTTTGCAGGCGTCCATTTAGGGTCTAAATGTATGATAGGATGAGTGACCTGGCAAGGTTGGTGTGCTCTCCACAGCTACAAAGCAGGTGTCAGTGACTGCACAAATGTCGGCATCCTACAGGCCAAGGTACGCTTGCATTGATATGGGTTTCATGGTAAGACAACTAGCTCCTGTTAGAGCAAGACATCTGCACAAAGGCACACATCAGTGGTGGGAAAAGGCCAGTAAATAGTGTCACTTTATGAATCTAGCTGAAACACACTTAGTTGCCAGCAAAGACGGTGTCGCATTCATAGGTCTACTCTACAGGATATGACATCTGACAATCAAATGTATGCTAATATGTTATAACTCCAGTCTTTAATGGGTTGCCAGTCATGTACCAGACAATATACAACTGTCTGAGGCACTGACTACAAATATGATACAGACATGTGGTTAGTCTGCAAAACTCTGGAGGTATGGGCTCAGTATATCACATACAGTTAAGTACACACATCTGCACCTGTTGTGTAGTATGCACATACCCTATATACGTCTCTTACATTTGTAAGACAAGCATATGTATCAGAGTACCATTCACAGGTGACATATGAATAATTACAACATTCCAGGTAGCTGGCCTAGCAGTGACACACTCAGTATTGGACAACAGACACTCCAGTAGTAGTCATACATGAGCTGACCTTTGCTGGGCTGACTCAGGGGCCAGAGATGTGCTCCATATCAATGTAGGGTCTATATTGAATTAGCAAATGCTTAGAAAGGTGAATGCTAAATTCATCGACCCCTTTTAAGCGAAAGCTTAAAATCTAGATCACCCAGAACAGCAATTTGTTTTCCCTGGGAAACAAATCGCTGGTCCACAAAAAAAAAACAGAAACAAAAAAAAACTTAAAACATTATATAATGTGGGGGCTGTGTCCCCTACACCCCCTACTTAAATATACCAACTCCAAGATCGCACCACAGTGGAGGAAATGGCAAACTCCCGAAACCGGTTTAGCGATTTTTTGCCCTGTGTAAAAAATCGCTGTTCCAGGTGTTCGAGATCGTAATCTTTCACTTAAAAGGGGTAGATGAATTAGCGTTCATTTTTCTAAGCATTCGCTAATTCAATATAGACCCTCAATGTAGACAGAGCAAGCGGGAATGGCCACAGGTGCCAGACAGCAGTATGTGAGTCCAGCAGTTCGTGTTGTGGCCTAGTATTTAATGTCCCATTTGACATCATTGCATCCCCCCTTCTGCATTCCATTACAAGCTTACATGATTGACAAACCTGTTATAGTGCTAAAGAGTTTCCTCACAACAATGCAAATGGTTACATTTGTGTAGTCACAATGTCTTTGTGTAGATGGGTTGAGACCTGTGTTGCACAGGCAGCAGCTTGCCTTTTGTAGGTAATGCTCATGAGCAGCTGTGTTGTCTTTCCATTTGCCAATGCCATAGCAACACAGTGCTATAATTATATCCTTCATGTAGGCCTTGCCCCTTCCTTGCCTGTGTGGGGGACATTATGGAGGTGTGGGGGCTACAGCTTCACAGACACTAGATGGGAATACCTCTCAGGACAGGACATGTAGAGATAGCCCAACAACATGAGGGCAAAGCTCCAGAATTGGGTACAGATTGTAAGTCAGTAGTGCTGTTATACACATAGAGGGTTACTAGATTAACAGGGGTTTGTCTGGACATGCATTTTTTGCGTGACTTGACATCTCACAGTGATATGTCTCTGACATACCTCTCAACTATCCTGATGTCCACAGACTGCCCAGAGGTTTGCCTGTTATGTTTGGTCTGTTCCTCAGACAAAATCTGTTTTTGTGAAATCGGTAGGATAATGTGAGGATTGTAGTCAGTAACTGTTGACATCCATTGTAGTTTCAGACATCATATCCTTCAGGGATGTTATGTTACAACAAAGCCTGTGACACCAGCAACTTTTTCAGTTTGTAACCCCATTATGTGAGATATGTCCCTCTTTACGGCCCCCTGTCCCCCAAGTATGTCATGATTTGTCCAGATGTCTTGCAGTAAGAGGTTCAGAGGTAAGGTATACCATTATTTAGTGACTGCACTCCAGGTATCATCCCATTGACTTAGCAGACTCTTGGAAGTGGTATGCGGCAGTGGCCATAAATATGATCTCACACCCTGGACATTCTGTAGAAATCTCTACATATGACAGCAATGTATGTCTGACCATTGTCAACAGACTGCCAAGACTGTGCAGCAGTGTTGTGTGAAGATGTTTATCGGGCTGAGTAGGGAGAGTAGCAGATGTGAGTGTCATAGATCCTTTTTCTATCTGACTGTGCATGCTGTTATCGGAGGTCTATCAGGTGTGTATGTTTGTAGGGGCAAACTGAGAAATGTCCTGTAACACTTCAGGATTCCCAGTGCACTGAGTCGGGCCAATATATGTCGGTGTAGTGTGTAACTGGCAATCAGGATGTGTTTGTTCAAATAGTCATTTTACTCTAAAGTTTATTTGGGGTACTGGTATGTTGTGTAACTGTGGTGCAAATGGTTGTGGGTGGACATTTGTGCACCACTATCTGCTTTTCCCTACAGTTCCATCCCTGTAGTGCATGATACATTTGGATATACATGGGTAATTGCAAAGAATATAACTGTGGAAAACTCAGCGAACATGATAAATAGAGGTCCAAACCCACAAATGGAAACAAATAATTTACTAACCAACATGGATTAGTGCTTTCGTCTTGTAGTAAGACTTCATCAGATAACACAAAATTTACATCACATTTCTTTTACAGCATTCCCAATTAGCCACAATTAAAATTAAAAGACACATGAATCCATGTGCAATACAAAAACATGCATACAACAAAAAAGTGCATACTAAAACTTAAAAATGTGACCTCATGAAATAAATGTGGTCAACATATAAAATAGTTAAACAATGTACTAATTAAAATTTTTACTGCTTTGGCTATCAATACCGGTTTAATGGTAATATATATTCATTTAAATCGGGAAAAGTGTTAGATTTTAGCCTAAGCTTCCACTTCAATTCCCTATTAAGCAATGCATTTTTGACATCTCCCCCCTGGGGTTGGTTTTCACCACGTCAATAATCCCAAATTTAAAACCACTAAAAGAAGAACAGTCCTTCAAAGCTCTCTCCGTCTTTCCTATATAGAACGTGGGGCACTTTTCACAAACAGCCAAGTACACTATCATTTTAGTTATACAGTTACCTTTACAAAACCACACTGTACTGTTCATACCATTACATAAACATACACTATCCTCCTTAATAATGTGTGAACACTGACTACAGTTATACCATTGACTAGTTGCCTTTCTTGTTACACTATTAAATGTCTCTATTTGTTCAAATACTCTTTTAAAATTTTTACCTGTTTTAAAAGAGAATATAGGTTCACTGCCTACTAATTCATATAACTCTTTGCTGGTTTTAAGCATACTCCAATTGGCTCTTATAATATCAGTAAATGTGTCAGAAAAGGCATTAAATTCAGTGACACAAGCCCTTTGGAACTTGTTGTCATCTCTTCCTTTAACCAACATATCCAATGGTTTACCCAATAAAGCCTTGTATCTAGTACCCCACCCTCTATATATTTCATCCAACACCCCCTGGACCAAGACACTTGGATACCCCCTTTCCACAAACTTCTCACCCAAACAATTGAGTTCTCCAACTAAATCGGCTTTATCTGAGGTCATCCTTGCGACACGTACCGCCTGTCATTTACAAGACTTTTTTCTGAAACAGAGGGTGATTACTTGTGTAATGCAAATAACTATTGCACCAAGTACTTTTTCTAAAAATTCTGGATTTAAACCCATCACTAGTTTGAAAAATAGTAGTGTCAAGATAGTTAATGCTAAACTCATCCCACATATGTGCAAATGTAAAAAAGGAGGTACATGCATTAAGATATTGCATAAACATATCCACAGTATCTTTAGTCCCTTCCCATAGAACAAATATATCGTCCAAGAATCTCATATATAGACGTATATTTTCACTATATGGGCAATTAAAGACATATCCATGCTCCACTCCAGCATAACTAAATTAGCATAAATGGGAGCACAGGCTGCCCTCATAGCTACCCCATTAATTTGCTGATAGTGCTCACATTGGAAACATATATAATTGTGGTCAAGTACCACCTCCATAAGTTCAAGAATCAATTGAATTTGATCTTTGGACATACTAGAATATTTATTAATGCTATCACTAAAAAAACTCATGTCCTTCATGTCTCGGAATACAAGTAAAGAGATCCTTAACATCTATTGTAAGGAAACTATAACTTTCCTTCCCAACCTCCTTTGTTAACTTACTCAAAAACTCCCAGGAATCTTTTATTAAATGCTCTGTCTTAGATGTAATTTCCTTAGTCCAATAATCTATATATACTGCTAAGTGATGAGTTTTAGAATTCCTAGCAGACACAATGGGTCTAAAAGGGGGGTGCTTAACACATTTATGTACCTTGGATACCCCAAAGATGTCCGGGATAATGGGGTTCATTTGCCTCAAATAATAATGTATTTTACAATCAATCCTATTTTCTAATAAATATTCCTCTAATAAAGAATCAATTCTCCCATAAGCTATGGTAATTTCATTCTTAGATACCGGGGAATAAGTATTAGTATCAAGTATAAGTATTAGTATTAGTATCAAGCAAAAATTTTGTTATTGCATTATTATATTCTTCAATACTCTAGCAGACTTCTACACATATGACAGCCATATTTCAAAGATGTCACTGTTGTCTGCCCTTTATACTCCTACTTTGTTGGGCTTTTTGCAGAAGTCTTGCATACATATATATATATATATATATATATATATATATATATATACACTGATATCTATATATTCATATATATGTATATAAGAGTATTATGGATATATAATTTCCCCTTATGTTAAATGACTGTTGTGCATGATATGTTTGTAAAAACATTACAAATTCCTACAGCTCAGATGGTATACAGGTATGTTGCTTTGATTGTAGTGCACAGGGTCCCGGGTTCCAGAGCATGATATGTTTGTAAAAACATTACAAATTCCTACAGCTAAGATGGTATAGAGGTATGTTGCTGTGTTTGTAGTGCACAGGGTCCTGGGTTCCACACTTGGAAGTTATGACTTTTTTCATTAATGTTAAATGATCAGAATGCATGATATGTTTTCAAAAGCATTACAGATTCCCATAGCTCAAATGGTGTAGTGGAACATTGCTGTATGTGTAGAGCACAGCATCCCGGGATTGAGACTTTACAGGGCTGATTATTTTGATGCCATGCAGAACAAGGGCTGATGGAGACAGAGTGATTAAGACACTTTTAAGCAGTTGTAGGCAGTTTTGCGTGTAGTTAAGCAATGTTAACAGTTAAGCCATTAGCTTCACTTAGCACCGATTACTCCTCTGCTAATTTTAATTAAAGAAAAGAAAAAAAGAGTGATAAGAAAGTGGTGAAATGGAGGCAAGCAGAGAGTAAAACATTAGGAAAAGCAGCTAGGGATTTGCAATATGAGTGTAGGAAAGGACCATAGCTCTGCATTTCTTCTGCAGTAACAACTGTGAATAATAAGTTGAATTTGGAATTTACAGCCTCACACCCCACAGGGAGGGGTTTTGGTGACAGACATTTGCAGAATAATCTGTGGTTTGATTGATTAGTTTCACTGTACATGGGGGAGAAATGTAGCCCTATTTTTTTGCAAGACAGATGCCCTTTTTTTTAAGGTGAGAGTGGGATGTCAGGGAAGGGCTGTAGGCATGTTTGGGGAAGTAGGTTGGGTAGGATAGGTTGCATTTGCAGACAGACAAGATAAACAAGACAGCAGACAGGGGTGGTATATGAAACATGAGGGGGTAAACACCTTTGATGGGGAGGATGGTTGGGAATCCGAATCCCATGAGCCCCCAAATGGATACAGTGGGATTGAGGTCCCCATCCATGGGTAGTCACCACTGCACCTTCATGGCCCCAAAGGTGGATGTGCTGGAGGCTGGACAGAAGGGCCAGCCTGCCCCTCAAGGTGCATCAGGTGGCCTTCAATCTGGCACAGCTGACCACTTAACTCTGCTCGGATGGCGCTGCACACCAAACCCTGGAACTGACTATGGGTGACAGGCTCCTGTCCGTGCCCAATCCCAGGGTGGAAACAAGCCCCATCCCCTGAGGCAGTTCCACCCAAACATGGTGCAGGACCAATGGATGAGGAAGTCCTGGGTTAGGCCCCAGATGTGCTGGGGCCTGGTGCCATGGCCAGATGAAGTGGGACAGGTGGATCCCCCAGGATCTGCCTTCCCAAACATGCTATAGTGTTGAGGTTTTACAAAATATGTTGGTTAGTCATGCACAATACATTTCAAAATTAGTTATGACAGCATGCGTGAGTGTTCCAATTAACCTCATAAAAAACAATTTGAAGCCATTGCATAGCAAACAGAACACATGCATAAATGGGACAACAGTATGCATTGTAACAGCATGCCAGTAACATTGACGGCAACAGGCCGCCAACAGTGGTATTTGAACAAGGTATGTTAACATGCAACCAATCAAATATATGAACAATAACAGAACACAAGTCCAAACATTAGGTTTGGAGAACAACATACCCATAGTATATGAATAATAATTATTGATGCAGATAAGGAGTGGGGGGAGAGACAAATAGTGAGTTAACAACTGTTTATGCTTCTATTTTCCACAATAGTACTGCTCAGTAATCTATGGGTCTGCCCTCACTTTACATCTACCTATGGCCTATAGCTTCTGTAGCATAAACATACCTATTAAACTATCAGCCTGGAATGGTATGGGGCAAACTGTGACAACTATATGTACATGACTAGATGGGACTTGTACATGTCAGGGTTACATATCTGGCACAGGAGGGGTACCCTGAACTGCTATGTGAGTGTGCTACTGGCATACTTCAACTGGTTTCCTATCTGTATCCAGAGTTATTGACAGCAGTGACCACTAGCCATGACAGCATGACACTTACGTGATATCGGGAAGTGTTCATGTTGCATGTACCTATGCTGTTGTCATTTGCAGGCATGTGGTGGGATAGTTGAACAGCTCTACACAGTTTATTAGTATACCCTTCATACAGCTACTACCAACATTTCCTTACCTGTAAAACCTGTGGAGAAAATATCTGTTAGCACTATCTGACTGTTTTTTACATATATTTCTGATTCCTTGTGTGTAGATATGCACACATCTTAGTAGCACTCCCTGGATTTGAACCGTGTCTGAGTGTGCAAAATAACAACTAAGCTATTCCGCATCACACTGAGCTACTGGGGAACTGCTGTTTTTTGTTTCACTGGTTTCTGCCTATTAGTCTCTTGGTTAGACAGTCTGAACTTGCAATTCTGTGATGCATGCATGACAGTGTACTGTGCATTAATCCTCTGAATTACTGCAATCTGGAAAGCAAAGGTTAGTACGACATTTATATCTTGTTTTACAGCTCCATTCTAAGTCTACAACTACATACCAGAGTAAACACAACAGTTTGTGTTATGGATGTTTATTCAGATCAATATTAGTCGGACATACTTTATTTATTCGGTTAACACAGTACAGTAAACCTACTAGCACCACACAATGTACTCCTTTTTATTTATTTGCACAATATACTGCAAAATAGATTTTTACTCACCAGCCTGTCAGAGCAGCCTCAGCAGTCTGTCGGCATGGGTTTCAATGTTACTAGCCCTCTCTGCTGCAGCTGTAGGGGAGAAAAACAAACATTATGCATACCTGTCTATCACATCCTCTGGCTAAAATTTGGTACACCTATATCTGTGATTCTTACAAATTGCTGGAGCGCCCCCTTCCTCCGTTTTAGGTCACCATAGTGGAGCCAGACCTGCTCACCAGTTTGGGGAATGCCAGTAGCACTGGTGAGATCACGGGCGAGATGGTCCCAGGCCTCCACTTTATATTGTGAGCCCTGGTATTGGCCCTGCAGCAGTCTCTCATCATGGTTACTTATGAGGAGTCCAGCTATGGCCCTGGACTCCATGATGCTCCAGCGCTGCACCCTAAAGCGCGAACCCTCACCTATGCCAGCCATGGTTCCTGCACAGGTTGAACTATAAAAGGTACTGGCTGTGTTACTACCTGTGCGGTTTAAATAAGGACATATTCTTGTCCTTTGCCGTCATTGGTCAATTTTGAAAATGCTGAGCACAGCTTAGCAGCACACAAACCTGCTAAGCTGATTTTAGCAATGTTGAACACTGCTTAACAGTGCACAAATCTACTTAGGTGGGCTGACTGTGGCTTAGCATTCATGGCTAAGTATTGCTTACACCGGCTAAGCACTGGTGAGCACTGCTAATCATTGCTCACTTTTAATTTTTAGATATATTAGAATAATGACTTCATTTAGTAAGTGTATATGATATACTTTACATGAAGTCCCTCTATGTGCTTTCTTTACATTACCATGGGGTGTGACTATACTGTATGGGACACTTGTGTATACATGGGTGCTTTCACATGTTATATGTACTCACACTTCCATTTTAGGCCAGCTACATTACCTTGGTTGACAAATACCACTTACTACATCATTTACAAAAAAAAATAATTTTAACACTGCTTTCCTATGTAAAAAATAAAGTGCCTGTCTTGGTACTCGAACCATGAATGCCTGCCTACAAAGCCAGGACTCTAACTACTACACAGTAATAAACTGTAATGTGCAATATTAATTTTAATTTCATTATTTACAAATCTATTAACAAATACTTCTCTTTGTTAATCATGTGCATGATTTACAGTGCTATATATACAGATTATTACTTTAATAAACATCTGTCACATTAGTATATATTATTAAAATCTGTTAACACATTACTCATATCCATATTGTGAACTGGCTTTGCCCATGTACCAACCCTGATTAAGTTATAAACTGAAAAAATAGTCTGTAAATATCATAACATGCAACTACATCACCAAACTCTATATCCAATCTGACATCTCTTGCTTTTAATTGTGTCTGTCCATGAGAATTGTGAGTCCCTACTAGGGAACACTACTAAACCATTCTACATAATCACTTTGTTTTATATTTTCTAATGTTATCTAACTTCTTGTGTAATCTATGTAAGTTTGTCTATTTGGAGCTTTTCTCCCCGAGCCTCCGCTGAAAATGGACATGTATCCAGTCCGATTATCCCGGTAAACAAATGTAGAATAAATAAATATTTTTTAAAGAGATGCATGAATGATTTCAAACAAGCTCATGAGTTCCTCTGCATTTTATAATAGCATTTTTTCGGGTACACATAGCTTTCCTAGAAAATATGAAAAGTTGTGCAAACTCGCTAAGCTTTTTTATCTTTAATATGACTCAATGTAATAGTTAACATTAAGAAACATTTTTGTTTTTAATTACTATAAAACTCTGGCCTTCTTGCTGCTACATGGTTTACCCACTCAGCCAGCTGGTCAGTGAATGCTTCTGCAAATCATCATAACAGTGACAGCACTGCTGGCCAGAGGAGGTTATACCTGTTAGGGATGAAAGGTGGTCACCCATCTCCTGCTAGATATCAATTTTTTTAAGTGGTATGGCATGTGCATGCCTTGATATTATCCTGATACAAATCATTGATAAGGTAGAGCATTATTATGGTCTTCTTGTTGAACCAGCTAGGAGTGTGGTCTTGTACTGTCACAGTTGGTGCCATCATTCAAAGTGCTAGAACAACAATGAGCAAAGTATGGTCAGGGATATATTAATCAGTGATGCAATTATGGTCAGAGATATATTAATCAAGGTTAGAACCACTCCCTGTGGAGTGTGATGTAAGTATACTCAGGGATGCATACATTAGGGTTAGAACCACTCACTGTGGAGTGTGATGTAAGAATGGCCAGGGATCTATAAATCAGGATTAGAACCACTCCTTGTGAGGTGTGATGTAAGCATAATCAGGGATGTGTTAATCAGGGTTAGAACCACTACTTGTGGGGTGTGATGTAAGTATGGCCAGTGGATGTATAAATCAGAGTTAGAACCACTCCCTGTGGGGTGTGATGTAAGTATGGCCAGTGGATGTATAAATCAGAGTTAGAACCACTCCCTGTGGGGTGTGATGTAAGTATGATCAGGAATGTATTAATCAGGGTTAGAACCACTTCTTAATGTAATAAGAAGCATTTAAAATAGTATTTCATTATTGAATTAAGGGTCATATTTAATGAATTTACATATATGATGTGCAAGTTACTACATCAGTGACTGAAGTTGGATTTCATGACAGCAGAAGTGGAAATGATTACTGATGACTGAAAAATTATCATCCCTGTGGTTTATTTTACCGATTGTGCATACGTGGGTATACATGCAATAATTTAATACTAAAGCTCTCAGTGCTAAGGATATCAAAAGGCATGTGTGATAAAGTGGACATTTTTGGAGTGACTGTGATGAATAAAAAATGGCAGCATTTTGAATACGTGACAATGGCATAGGGTACAGCATGGATTTTTTTGTGACAAAACTCACTGCATTCATTATTTGAATGAACTGTTAAGTACTTTGCTGCAAATTTCCATGGCTATATTGAGATTTTTCTAGGTAATTATATGGTTTGTGTTAAGTAAAATGTTTATTTAATGTTGGTGGCAGGAAGCTATGGCCAGCATTTTGTACTTTAAAAGCTGGTTACATCAAAACAGTATTGTTACACTTTCTGAGCGTGGACCCTTTTTTTCTCTCTCTTTTGCACATGTAGTAATGTAGTAATGATGGAAATTAAGGATCAATGCAGAGAAAGGATAACTTCAGCTATAACAGAATTGTGTGTTTGTGGCACTTAGGACATATGGGAAACTTCATTTTGGTTACAGGGGCCCAGACAAGGTAAGAGGAACAAGGCCTAGAATCAAGTAGTTGTTGAGATTAATGCAGTGGGTAGCAGAAATCAAACACTTGCACAGTACAAAAAAGGGCAAATGATATGGTAGCATGTACTGGAAGCAAAGCTAGGAAAACACAATTTCCCGTGCCACTACAGGGGGTCCTCTGAATCTTATTGAATTTACACCTCTTGACAAATGCCTTGTATCCATTCATGGGGATGACTATGACACAAAAGATGGTGGAACAGTAATAATTAGAAGTAGTGTGGACACTTCTCCATCTTACCAATATCTGCAGCAGCAGCAACACTCATCTGCTGAAGAAGGTTAGTTTAAAATCATTTACATACATTTATATAGAAAAAATTGTATGCTAACAAGGAATTATCTAATTAAACATACTGTGATTCGTTATTACTATTAGGTGAACCTTGTACATCAGAAAAGAGTCAAAATTAAAGTAGTGTGCATGGTAAGTGTCCCACTCACCCTCTTGTAAGCACCCATTACTGTATGCTATTCCATTATTATTAATGTTTTCAAATATATTTTTCCATGGGGTGAGCATCAGAAACAAACAGTTCAACTACAGCAATAATTTTGGATGATATCAGCAGCATAATGGATGTTGCAGCTGCTGATGATGATGATAACATAGTTGTATTTATGTAGCAGTCTCAAGAAAGTGGCAGGCAGTCCCCAAGCTTAATGGCAGGATCTCTCACCCCACAACATGTTAGTAACTCTGCAGAAAGTGATGGTGCATCATAAAGTCTAGCA
The DNA here is from genome assembly GCF_019279795.1 of Protopterus annectens. NCBI lineage: Eukaryota > Metazoa > Chordata > Ceratodontiformes > Protopteridae > Protopterus > Protopterus annectens. The sequence goes on along the minus strand of NC_056748.1, from coordinate 1,018,388,399 downwards.
CAAATTGACATACCCCTCCTACTTGTACAACAGGAACATCCCTGCACCTCTATGCCAGTACCTGCAAACCCAGAGGAACACTATGAGGATAATGGCAGGCATTCATAGATAACAGTTTCCACAGTGACACATTCACAAAAGGGAGCCAGGTGCAGGAATGTCTTACAGCTACCCTAGGAAACACATAAAGCATTTCTTGTCCAACTAGAAATGTGCTGCAACATTTTTAGGGCTCAGAGCACTGTGACAGAGAGTCTGTTGGAAATGGTTAGAGTCCTTTGGGGTATGTGTGATCATTTCCAGCAATACTTGGAAGTGGCAGAGAGTAAGATTAATGCCATGATCACAATGATGCATAGTATTGTGGCCCACCAAGGATCAGTGGCCACCTCCATTCACTTACTAGTTAGGACATGCCAGAGGCAAGATGGAGTCAGTCTTGTAAGGGATATTGGACAGGACATGTGGGGGGAGATCACATGATAATACCACTGCTTCTATGGACAGTAATCTCAGTAATCAAGGTAATGACAGCTGCCTTTTTCGGGAATGTTCAGAAGAATCTCTACATGAGTTTTTTTAGTTACATTAACAACTCTTCTGAATTTTAAGATTTACTTACACCTGCTCCCAATCAAAGGTAGATTATTTGGATGTCACACTATATAAAGACCACACCAACCAGTGTTTTCAATCAAAACTGTTTAGAAAGAATACCTTTTCTAACTCATATTTGCACCATGATAGCAGGCACCCCTACTATCAAAAGAAAGGGATTACTAAAGGACAACTTATTAGGGCCTCAGGAATGACCCGTGATATGAATGTGTTCCTTGATGAGTTAGAATTTTTATCATTGTTGTTTTTGGAGAGGGGGTACCCTAAAACACTTATTAACACTCTATCTAAGGATGTGATTAGAGAACGTGACACCTAGTATTACCCTGTCTTGGGTATTGGTAGATCTACAGGTAGTCAGGTAAACAAGGTCAACAACAATCATGAAGGGGCATTTATGCACACCTTCTCTACTACTTCTGCCAAGGTAGAGGATATAGTAAGGAAACACTGGGCTACCTTGAGAGTTAATGATGAGACTAAGAATTATCTCCCAGAAAAAAAATACTTTCATTAGGAGAAGGAACACCAACTCAAAAGGAATTGTTTGAAATGAAAGAGACCAACAATTTGTCAAGTAAAGTTGGGAGGTGGGGGACTCATGGATGTGGTTTTTGAAATCAGTGCAGCTACATGGTGGACAAAAATAAGGTTTATTTACCATCTAGGAAATACTGGGTGAGAGCGACTGGCTCTTATAATTGCAATTCAAAGGGAGTAGTGTATTTAGTGATATGTGAGACCTGTAGCAGTTTTTATGCTGGAAAAACAGAGAGGATTTTAAGGAAGAGAGTATACGAGCATATGTATGATGTGTCTGGGTTTAAAGAATCTAACGCATTATACAAGCATTCTAGACTATGCATAGCTATGAAACCAAAATTTTTTGTTTTAGAGCAGGTGGCCATTGACCCCCGGGGAGGCTGCTGGGAACCTAAGCTAGAGTATAGGGAGCTCTTATAGGTTCATAGGTTCATATATTAGTACTGGACTAACTACCCTTGCGAGCCATTTTAAGCCTAGCCACTCATCCCTTGTGAGACTCAAACTCTGCACCTCGTGTGTGTAAGGCAAACACCTTAACCATTAGGCCACCCTCTTAACCTATGGCAGCTTAAATTGGATTCAGGAAGGACCCTGGGTTTAAATGACCACATTAGCATTAATAGTGTACTGAAACTTAGAGTAGCCAAACTATAACATGGGACATTTATATTTTTATACACTTTTACATATTTTTATCTGCTACATCTTTTGTCAATTTTACATGATGATGTTGATGGCTAAGGCTCAGTTTTTTTAAACATTTTTGATTTAGTAGTTCTTTATACAACCTTAGCTTTTAGTGACACATTAAGCACAATTATTTACGATTGTGTATTAATTAGACATGACATCAGGTTTATTCATGATTCTAAGTTTTTAAATGAATGAAACTTTTCATGAAAGAAATATACACACATTTTTTAGAGTTGATTGTATAGTGTCTTTATCTCTTAAATTTTAATGGCTTTGGTTAATTGTTTAATTGCTGTTAATTTCTTAATTGATGCTAGTATTTAAAGCTCTCAGCCATTTTTAGAATTTGTTCTGATGAAGCCTGGTGGTTCCGGGTGAAAGCACTTAACCTTGAGATTTATTGGTGAAATTGTGTCACTCTGTGTGTTATTTTCTATTACTGGACTTGTAATTAAAGTTTTGGCTTTGCAGTCCTGCCTGGCCTTGAAGTTCGTTTTTTCTGGTTCATTGTACTGCCTTGGGATTTTATTGGTTTTGGTAAACAAGCACAACATATTTCATGCAGGCCATGTCAGCATTCACTACACATAGCAGATCTCACATTCAAGGTCACAATCATGGTCACACAGCACTATCAAGTCAGTGAAAGCAGGATAACCTGCATCAAGCTGGTCATGCTATCAAATCAGACCAATTTACCTTACAGTTCTCATGGTAGCCCCTCCTCAAAGTCAGCTGCACCTTCACTTAGCCTATCTATAGGACTCATATCTATTAACTGGAATGGGGGTTTGGGGAGTGGAGTTTGTAGTTTGCAAATGTACTCATTTAATTAGTATATACACCATCAATGAAAGGTAGACAAAAAAACAATGATACATAGATTATCTTTCCTACAGGTGGTAGTTACCTACAACATAAAGGCAGTAGTCAACAAACATTTTCAGGAGAAATGTATCATAAGCAAATGACACATTAAAATGAGTATCCTACCATGTGAACTTACACTGCTGCCACTTCACCCTCCCTACTGCACAAATAATGATAGATTTTTATGTTTCTGAAGCTAGAAATGATTGTGTATGACAGCATAAAATTAAGCTGATGTGCAGTACAATAAAATAATCTAAGAAGAGATGACATAATATAAAAAAGCAGTATAACTCATTTTCTTTATATTTGCAATGCATTAACTCAGGAAGAATTTCACTGTTTACAGCAATCATTACTTATGTATAATTAAGTAATCAGTAAAGCAGAGCTTATTTATCAAAGCAGACAAAAATGTGAAGTATTTTTTTATATTTCTTACAACATCACTGAAAACAGTCAGTGAGCACTCAAGCATGGCAATAGTATGGGTCTATATTATATGTTCAAAGTTTGAAAACTTTGAACGTTAAATAATGGAATTTAAATGTTCAAAGCTTCAAACATCGAACATATAATAAAAAAATAAAAAAAAAACGGAACTTACCCGACTTGTGTAGACAGGGGGCAAGCCACCCTGCTTCCCCCCACACCCCCACTCTTGAAATATACCAACTCTGAGACCGCACTATAGTGCAGTAAAGGGAAGATTTCACTTACTGCACTGTAGTGCGGTCTTGGAGTTGGTATATTTAAAGAGTGGGGGTGGGGTGCAACCCCCACAAGGTGGGTGCAGGGGGGCTTGCCCCCCTGCCTATAGCCATTAATATTGGGTTTGGGTTTTTTTTTTTTTACATATGTTTGAAGTTTTATAACTTCAAACATTTAAATTCGATATTTTAATGTTCGAAGTTATAAAACTTCGAACATATGATATAGACCCCAATAGTATGAGTAACTTTTCTAAAAGATAATAAAAACAATTTTAAGATGAGAAAGAATGTCAAGTGAACAGTGACAGCAACCCATGCACCACACAACATAACACACAGATATCACTGCAGGCATCAGTTCAACTCTATGTGTTTTTACAGTAAAGACAACACTAACCTGAATGTTATGGTGCATAGTTGTGGATTAGATGCCTCCTCTTTACCTGTGCAGCCTCATACTGTGCACAAGCCTGCTACACGGGGTCCCTTACTACTGCTAATGGTTGGTCATCATTACTCATATTTGGAGTGGAAATGGGATTTGCAATGACAGCATGGGTCACTTCACCACCAGCTTGGTGAATGATCATGTTATACAGAATGCAACATGCAGTAAACATGCTGCACACAGTAGCTGGGTCATACTGAAGGGAACCCCTAGACTCATCCAGATAACTGAAACAGCTCTTCAGGAGGCCAACAACCCTCTTGATCTCAATACAGTAGTGGGAACAAGGATGTGTTATAAATCTCCTCTGCAGCTCCCCTTGGATTTTTCACTGGTGTCATTAGCCATCCAGTGAATATCTGGAACCACCTAAAATAAATTAGATAAAGTAAATAAATTAAATAACTAACTAAATAAATAAAATACAATAAAAAATAGGGGAGACAATACAAAAACCAAAGATAATATTCAGCAATATATTTTAATGTGAATAACTACTTAAATAGGATATAAAAACTTATTTTTCCACTTACCAACAAGATGAACACTGGGCATCCTACCAAGCAGGAAGAAGCAGTAGAGTGAGCCAGTGTGCCAGATATGGAAATTGTGTGCATTGTCAGGATGCTGGGCAGAGACATTGATGGTGTACCTTCATTCAGCACTCACTGTCTTCAATTGATGAAATGGTAGTCCTTCCTATTGAGGTACCACTCCCCCCGTTGAACAGAAGGGGCCCTAATTGTAACATTGGTGCAATCTATCACACTGAGTACCTCAAGGAAATGTATCAGCCCATAATAGGCATGCATAATTCTGGAATGGTCCTGGGGTGACAACTGGAAATAGCTGCACTGATCCACATGTGCCAAGCGTACAGCCAGGAACTGCTGCAATATCCTCAAGGCAGAAACCTGTGAGATCCCCAAAGTGTCATCAGCCTGTCTCTGGAAGGCCCCCAGAGCAAGCATAGTGAGGCCTATACATACCATGGTGTCTACAGGGATAGGAAATCCACAGATTCCTCCAGTGCTCATATGGAGGTCAGTATACCCACTTAGATTCTTATAATCTCACTGCCACACTGAACCTATCAAGGATTTTCTGATTATCAAAGTTATAATGAATATTCCTTTGCTTATATTTTCACTGTCTTGACCAATAAACACCATTATGTGCAAGTGGTTTTGGGCTAGCCAAGTCAAGCAACTCAGACCTGAAAATAGCTGAGCTAGCAGCAAGTGACAGCATTTTCACTGGTTACAACTCTGATAGATTTGGCAAGGCTTCTTTCTATCTTGTGCATCTGCAACCAGCACAGATGAGTGGGAAAATTTGATTATAAATCACAAATGGTATAAAACACAGCTCCTTTGCATATGAAGATTTACATAATTTCTAATTTACATCTCATTATTTGCACATTTGCATAAGCACACATGAGGTCATCACACACACTGGTGTAAATGGCCTCTGTGAATCCCAGCTCAGCTGCGCTTGTCCATGAACTTCATAGATAGCCTCAGCTCATTTGCATAACTGACTATGAATAGCAGCCTATATTTCAGGTTTGTTTCAGTGGAGTTACGGTTTGTAAGTACAGGACTTCATCATAACACCTCTAAGACCAAAACTATGACATTTGTAAGTACGAGGCAACTTCTCCTAATGTAACTAGACAATTCCAGTACCTAAGTCAAATCAAAAGAAAGTCTTACCTTATCATCTTTGGAAAAGTCAACATCATAAACAAAATAGCTTAGTGTTGTCGAGAATAATTAATTCTGTTCTGCCCAATCCAAACTGATCCAAAAGCTAACAAGTTTCCATGGAAGTAATTAATTTTTCTGTCATTGTGCTTAGTTAACTACTGCAACTTTGTACTTACTCTTTTTACTTCTGTACTTTGTGCATCTTCTAAATAACCAACAATTTTCACCACTCCATCCATAAGTATGAGCTGATATATGAGAGAGTAGCTAAGACTTCAAGATATCACTATAGAATGCATTATTACTACTCCTTTTATAGCTGGAAGTGGCTTTAGTTTAACCAGCAACTGTGTTTTATCAGCTAGGATTTAGAATAAAATTTGCATACATTTTATTTATGTTGCTTGACTTCTACAGTGTTTGATTTCATGCATTGCTTCTTTTGATCATTTCTGGTTTGACAATACTTTCAATGGGATTGTAATCTGAATGGGAATTATTGATACAACATATCCAAATACTCATATTCATTCATTGAGTCAAACAGTCATACTTTTATGATAACCACTTTGTTTATGGTCATAGTAAGCTGGATCCCATCTAAGCAAGTAGCAGGTGTAAGAAAGGAAACAATCCTGATTGAGATGTTAGCCCAGTGCAGGATACACACAATTGGTCACATTCACTACATGAATATGCATGCAAACAGACACATGTACCTAAAGAAAACTTGACCATCACCAGTTCACTGACCTACATATCCTTGGGATGTGAGAAGAAGAAGAAGCCCGTGTTGAAAACTTTGTTGATACAGAAATGATTTGCAGATTCCTCACATAAGGTACCCTACATAGGAAACAAACCACAAAACTGTGCAATGTAGCATTGTGCCACTCTTCTTCAGTTTCATGCAGCTAATATACACAGGTACATCCTCAAAGGTTTGTGTTAGGATTGCATAGTGGTGCAACTGTTAGCCTTGCTGCCTCACAACTCTAGATTCTATGGCTTGGTTCCCAGCTACAGAGCTTTCTGTATACATTTTGCATATCTTCCCTGTGCCTGTCTGGAGTTTCACATGTTCTTTAGTTTTCTCTGACAATCTAGAGACATCTATTAACAGATGATCCTCGTACATTTCCCAAGGGTTTGTGGTGTATGTGTGTGTGTGTTTGAACATGCATCTGTATCTGTGTGTGTGTGTGTCTGCGTGCATGTGTGTGAATGTTTGAGCATCCTGTGATGAACTGGAATCTCATCAAAGCTCATTTTCTGCTTTACACCAGTTGTTTGCTGGGATGATCTCCAGCACCCAAACAGAGTAGAACACGTACTGGACAATAAATGAATGACTACATGGATGGAGGCTTTCTGGTAGTCTATAGATGTTACTATATACCAATATTATTTTGAATATCCCATTTCTGAAATCCCTCTCTCTTGTTGTCAAATTAGTAAAACACATTTAGATTACAATTATTCCAGATTTTTTGAAAGTATAAGGAAATTCTATTAAATGTGCATTAATCTTAAGTTCAATATAAAGCAGTTGATTTTCATAGCATTGTAATACATATTCAGGAATTATAGTCAGCAGTACATTTAACTTTGCATTCTGCTGCATTTCTTTACTGTGTAATGCAGTTCCTGCTCAGGTAAAGCATCTCTCCTTTTAATCACACAGTGATTGTACTGTCAGGCTGAATTTAATTTGTCATTGCATATGGACTATGTCAGCCTTTCATTAAAATCTCACGTCAGTTTAGCATAGAGTGCTAAGCCTATGAGTTGTTGACAGTCATCCTGCGTTAGTGGGTTTGAAATCTTCAGTTTTAGTTAAAAACATGTTTCACTATACAAATTGCTTTATCAGACAGTGGTTTTCTGAAAAAAGACACATTTACACACAGTTAACAGATAAACAAAGTTGCTTTAAATTTATTACATACCTTAACTGGTTTAAGAAATAAATAAGTAAAGTTGTTTCACATCCACTTTTACATCACAAATGTGATTAAAGTTTGAAATAGTTGGACTATATGTTAGTCCATATTCTTTATTATAGTTTTATGTTGCTTATTTTTGATGCTTCCTTTTGCCGTAATAAATTCATTTGCAATTCAAGAATGACCTTTGCAGTGGAACAATTGATCAAATATCTTGAATCAGTAGACACATTTTGATTATCGATTTAATGGACTATTAATGAGTTTTATTTCTTGTACTCACTATATTAATTTGTATGATGTAATTATATTGATTAACATATATTTGTGTGGATGATTTATTTGCTTTGAATAACGTTTGCAAATTTATGAGGTAATTTTATTAGAGCTATAACTAATTACAGTACTTTTATACTCAGAACACACAGCCCTGTTCTTATGTACTATGGGTTTTTTAACAACTACCTTAACTACTGTCAGGAACACAACCTTGTAATATTGTCAGTTTTCATTCTTTTGAGTCAATACTCATAACATTGTAAACTGTAATGAGCACATCATACATATTGTACCTGACATTTCTCAGTTCAGAATCTCATTTATGTTAGTCTACAAAAAGAAACATTTTGCATCTGAGATGTTGCATACCCTTTATAAAATAATGCTCAAGCCAGCATAGAAATAAATCATAACATAATACAATGCAGAAGCAGAAGTCACACAGCGTATTGTAGTGACTTGTTTTGTGACCCATATATATGTGTATATATATACACGCACACACACACACACACACACACACACACACACACACACACACACACACGAGTTATCTGACAAATTACACTGCATGTGTGATTCAGCTCACTTTGTGAACATTACTTTTATTCATGGGAGAAACAAATCTGGAATAGAGCTAAAAAAAATGCATTTTCTGAATGTATGTCTACCAAAGGAACTGTATCACAATTAATAGGCATTAATGACTATTTTTTACTCTGACATGTTTCACTGCAAGGTTTTTTGAATACTTCAAAAGCTTGAAGTCCATAACGTAGGTGACCTGAGTTCTACCATCAGCTGTGGTGCTGGAAAACCTAGGACAGCAAGGATGTGAGCTAATGACCAATGGTGACTACCTATCCTACAGGATGAAGGTGGTTCTTTCTTGTCCCTTATGTAACATTTACAAGATCTGGTGTTACACACAAGGATCATGAGTCTACTGAGGGCACAGCAAACTGGCTAAAGATGTCAGCATGCGACACATGCTTCCTTCATAAAACAGCATTGAGTGGGTGCTCAAGACAGCAATTGCATGGAATGTGGGAGCTCTGTGATAAACCTCTCCATCAAGACTGAAAGCTGATCTGATCCCTGCCCCTTTACTCTTGCCATGGAGAGAACAAATGGGCTGATAGGATACACCAGTATGAATAAATGGTTCAAAGGCTCTCACCTACTACAGTGTTGCCTGGCACTCTGCCTTAACCAAAGACACAAATTAAAATACGTATTTAAGTCTCAATGAGTGAAGCACTACCTTAGTAATGGCTGCTAACACTAACCCTAACCCTAATGCTGCCCCTTCCTCCAACCTTATCCCTACACCTTAACATCATTACAACCTTCCTGTAACAAAGCCACTATACAAGACAGACTCAGACACTCAAACATTCACAAACATACACAAAAAACACTTCATCTATCCCCTAACCAAACCCTTACCATAAAATGCAGAAAATAACACACAAATGCACAACACCCATCCTTCACTCATCCCCAACCATAACCCTAATTCTCACACACACACACACACACACACACACACACACACACACACACACACACACACACACACACACACACACACACACACACACACACACACACATACTCAGACACATGCACATGGTTTCATTTCCCCAATTCCACTTACCCATATTTACATTCCATACCATCGAAAGATCCACTAGCTGGCCACTCATCATCAATATATATGCATGGAAGGTGTTACTTTTGTTGAACAGCATTTTTGTCGACATCTGTTCACTCAACAGATAGTCGACAAAAGTAGCAGATCGGATGATTCTTGGGGATGGAGAATTTGCCCTTTCCCAGAGAAATGTGCAATCCTGGAGATAGACTATAAAATTAGCACAGGGTGTGGGTGGCCACAGTTCCTCACATGGAGGGTGCATGGCAGACTTGACCCTGCTGCAATAAAAACAGATGTTTTCTTTCTAATTTTCTTTTAAGGTATTTGCAAGTACCGAGACTGATGCTCAGCACATGCTTAGTACTTTGTTGATGTGCATAATCATTCATTTGGTGTTGACATTATTCACATCAATATTAGTGCTATTCGATAAAGGTAAATAAATCCATATATATAAAAACGTGAAATAAGTTTTCACTTGTTAGATTTTTTTTTTTACAGTTCAATATTTTACAATTTTGATCCTCTGGTCTTCAATGAACAGAGGTTCGATGTTGTGAAATTTTGATCCTTTGAAGTAGACCTATATATCTATATATATATATATATATATATATATATATATATATATATAGATATATATATATATATATATATATATATATATATATATATATATATATATATATATACACATATATATACACACACACACACACACACACACACATATATATATATATATATATATATATACACACACACACACACACACACACAGATATATATTTACATATATACATATGGGTCTATGGCAGATGATCGACTTTTTGGAAACTCAAAAAAAATATCAACGAGACCATATGATCGAGTTTCTGAAATCTCGAACATAAAAAAAAAATCCACATAAATCTACTTTTTTTACATTTTTGCAGGAGGCAAGCCCCCCTCCACCCCCCACACCACCTGCAAATTATATAGACTATCGCTCGTCCCTCTCTAGTATAGACGAACAGGTGGGGTAGTTCATTTATATGCTTTATTACATAGAAACACATCAGGATGGATAGCAGCTTTATAAAATAAAAATGAACTGATTAACACAGACTATACAGATATACATGCTTACACCTCAACAGCTTACTACAACATGGCAGTCAGGCTCACACGTGCTCAGTATTTATACACTTGTGCTAGCCCCTAGAAAGCTTCTTAAAGTTGGACACACACACTGATCTACATCCTACTTCTTAAAGAATTGTCTTTAATGAAATGACATTAGAATAAGACATGCAATATTATAGACATCAGAAACATGTCCAAGTTGCCGTGTGTCTGTAACATGGTCTGGAAATATGACCCGATCTAGTAACATAGTATTCAGAATTGGGTTTAGTAACAGGGACAGTCTTCGGTGAACAACTGGTATCAGGAACTTCAGAATTTATCTCACAAACAGGGATATGTACAGGAATGTCTTCTGGAGCTCGAACGCTGGAGAATTTACTCTGAAATAAAGTCTTTCTCACAGGCTAGATGCTGTGGTACAGGCTTGGACACCAGCATCAAATGTTTCAGATTCTACCTAAACTCTACTGTCCGATCTCAGCTCTGGGCAAATACTCGTCATGACTCCAATCCAATTATAACTGTTGCACATTTGCATTCTCACTGTCTCTCCTTCATATAATAGATTGAGCAGTTTACTGGACTTATCATAATAAGACTTCTGGGATAGGGATTTCTTTTACAGATGGGCTTTCACAGATCTGTTATTCTTTTATTTATTTATTTTACATTTGTTGACTGGGCTAGTCTAACTGGATATATGCCCATTTTCAGTAGAGGCCCAGGGAGAAAAGCTCCACATAAAATAAAGCAGAATATTGCAACTACAGATACAGTTTACTTGTCAGATACAATAGTTGTATACAAATTTAATGGCAGTGACTCATATATAAAGCAGTGACACATTTGTAAAGGCCTTCATGGGTACAATTATCCTAATCTAGAACAGTCTCTGAGAAGAATGAGTTTTGTACAGTCTCTGGATAGCTATATGAGCAGATTAACAGCGAGGAAGGAGGTAATGGTCTTAAAAGTAGCTATGAGGTGAGTAGTATTTAATGATAGACTATGGGATAACAGGAAGAGGGATGTCAGTCAGGGTTGGTACAAGGACATAGCCAGTGGGTTTTAAGGTATATTTTGAGTTCCTTTTTGAATAGTGGAGTAGAAGAAAGAGATGCGAGTTCACTAGGAAGTAGGTTCCAAGTTTTTCCCACATTGTTAGAGAAAAGGGAATCCCCTGCTTTATTGTTGGGTTTTTGTCTAGATACCAGTAGTTTATTTGCTGAGCGTAGGTGTGTAAGATTTTTATATGAGGTGATTAGACTTGTAAGTATTGGTGTCTTGCATGGATGATAAAGGGTCTTATGGGCAATAATGAGTTGGTGGAATAGAATTTGATTATGCATCTCCAGCCAACCCAGTTGTTTCAGATTTTGGCAGTGGTGGGTTCTAAAAGGGGAGCCAGTTGCAAATCTGGCAATGTTATTGTAGGAGGTTGCCAGCTTGCTGAGGTTGCTTTTAGATAAATTAGTGTATATAGGACAGGCATAGAAGAGAGTAGAGATAAGGTGGGTGTGGGCAATAGTAGTTCTAGCTATGGGAGTAAGGAAGGGTTTAATTTTATAGAGCGAGCCTAGTTTTCTGTTAAGTGACTTTATTATGATGTTGATATGAGTATCATAGTTAAGGTTGTGGTCTGTTGTTACTCCTAAGAGTTTGGTGGTAGTGTCAGAAGATATGACTGTGCCATTATTAGATTTGATAATGAAGTCACTAGGGGTGGACCTTTGTGGGAGTAAAGAGCAATAGTTTAGTCTTTTTGGGGTTAAGGAGGTGACAGCGCTGTAAGAACCATTTTTCTACTAATTCAAAGACATTTTGGGTAAGGGACTGCAGTTCAGATGGTCCAGTAGCAGAGCATATTAATGTGGAGTCATCTGCGTATTGTATGCATGTGGCTTGTGGGATGTTTACATTTAGATAATTAATAAAAATTGAGAATAAAAGAGGGCCTAATATAGAACCTCAGGGAACACCATTGGGAATCCAAGATTCTTAACACTTGGAACCAATAAACAAGTGCTGACTGGTAATGTACTTCTGGTTTGTCTCGAGAGAAGTCTCTGGGCAGGTGAACCAAGATGTTTATCATGAGGAATAATTATGAGATTTAAGAGATTCAGGAAAACATCACTATAATCTCATTTTTACTTCTTTAGTAACCATTTCACACTTTGAACTGCACATTCTGCCAAACCATTTGACAACGGATACTCAGGACTACTTGTAACATGAGTAAAGTCCCACTCTTCGGCAAATCTTTTGAATTGCTGGCTAGTAACCTGTGTACCATTGTCAGAAATAACTTTGTGCGGACTACCATGAACTGCAAAATGGTGCTTCATCTTAGCAATGACAGTAATGGACACTAGATTGGAAAGTAGGTCAATCTTCAAGCAATTGGAATAAGAGTCTATTAACATCAAGTAATGCTGACCATTCCACTCGAAAATGTCAGTGGCTTCTGTTGACCAAGGTAGTTCAGGAATCTGGTTTAGATGCAGTGAATCCTTCTGTTGATGTGGCTTTGTATTATTACATACAGAACAAGATGAAAGTACTCTCTCAATGTCTTGTGACATAGAAGGCCAAAACACTAGCCCTCTTGCCCTCCTTTTAGTAGAGTCAGTTCCTGGGTGGCCACGATGCAAGACACCAACATACTCTTGTTGCAAGGACTTTGGAACAATTACTTTGGGACCATTCATTATAATACCATTGTCAGACAAAATTGCATCTCTGTAAGTAGAATAAGGTTGCACTTCTTGAGGTAAACTAGATTTTTTTGACGGCCATCCTCGACTGATAAAGTGGTTCAGCTTCTGTAAAACAGGATCTGAAGCTGTATGATTTCTAAGCTCATCAAAACATGTGAAAGAAAAATTTCTCACTTCCATGCCTTCAAAATCAAGGTTCTCATTCTCATGCTGTTTAGTGGTAATTCTAGGTGATATGGATAAAGTATCAACAAGATAAAGAAGTTTGCCTTTTGTATGGACACGAATGAAGTTGTACTTCTGCAATCCCAACATCATGCGTTGCAATCTGGATGGAGCTGAATGCATAGGCTTTCTCAAAATAGTGACTTGGTGGTGTGTTTCAATTTGGATAGGTCTACCATAAATATAATCATGGAACTTCGAACAAGCAAACACGATTGCCAAGAGTTCTTTATCTGAGCATACTGCATTTCAGTTTGGGTTAGAGATCTGGATGCATAGGCTACAGATTGACCCTCTTGAAGAATGACTGCACCAAGATGAAATTTCAAAGCATCACAGGAAACAGTAACTGGTTTGTGGACATCATAGTATCTGAGAGTTGGTGGACTGGCAATTCTCTGTTTCAGGACATCAAATGCTCTTTGGTATTGCTCCAACCATGACCAGGATACATCTTTATGTGTCAGCTCTCTATGTGGTGCTGCTAGTTAGGTTAAGTATGGGGAAAACTTGCCTAGATAGTTAACCATGCCAAGAAAATGATGAAGGGCTTGAACATTGTTTGTAGCTGGCATCTCAAGGATGGTTGCTTGCTTAGAAGGGTCTGCTCGTACGCCTGAACTGGTAAACAAATGACCCAACATAACTAACCTCGTAACCTGAACTTGCACTTTTGAGGATTCAGCTTAAGATTCACTTGATGAGCTCTATCCCAGACTTTTTAAAGGTTTCTGTCATACTCAGCTTCAGCATTACCTCCGACTAGAATATTATCTTCTATAACAGCACAAGGATACCCCAAAAAGATTTGCTCCATTGCACGTTGAAAGACTTCACTGGCAGAATTTATCTCAAATGGCATTCTAAGCATCTAAGACAGAAAAAACAGTGGCATTTTTATTTATTTATTCATTTATTTCACATTTGTTAACCGGGCTAGTCCAACTGAGTTTGCAAATAAACCTATTTTTAGTGGAGACCCGAGGGGAAAAGGCCAGCAAACATAAGTAAAGATAAAGTGACAATATACAAATATTAAATAACAATCACAATGCAAAATAATTGTAAAAAAGAAAAGTTTCTTAACTGTTTGCATTGCATTAATAGTAAGCAACTCATTTTCAGTGGAGAACCAAGGGAAAAGAGCCCCAACAAACATAAGCAAAAATAAATATACAGGACAAAAACTATTACAAATAACAATGCAAATACGAAATTAATTATAAAGAGAAAAACAAAAGAAAAGTTATGAACATTAAGGGTTGCACTGATATCAGTGCTCTAAATTTATTACATATAAGAGTAAAAACAAAAAGATAATCATTGCTCAAAAGAAGGAAAATGTACAGACATTGATAGGAAGTGGGAGAAAAATGATAAATAGTGTGGAGAATGGGAGGGGGGAGAGAAGGCTATAGTAGTAGAGCTGAGGGTTTAGGTTAGTTTAAGCAGAAGTTACTAACAGAGAAAGAAAGTTAGGAGATGCAACAGTATGTTTTGCATCAGAGCTGTGACTTCTTCATCTGTACGCCTTGGACGATAAGGTCTTTTTAGAGCTTTGTTCAAATCTCGTGGATCAATTCACATTCTGATATCATCTGAGCTTTTCTTATGAGCTACCACCATGGAGGATACCTATCCAGTCGGTTCATCAACTGAACAAATTTCACCTTGTTTCACCATTTTATCTAACTTGGCTTTGGCTCTGTTCTGCATAGCTACTGGAGCTTTTCATGCTGTCTGGCAACTCGGCTGACATCTAGGTCTAACTTCATGGAGTACACAGCTGGAAGTTTGCCTAGTTTGTCTTTGTAAAGATCAGCATAGGTAGAGAAAATATACTGGGTGAAATCAGATCTGTGGTCCTTCAAATTAACACGATGGACATCCTTATTAAATGAAGGCAGTCCAATTTTTAAACTGTCTCTGAGCCCTAATAATGACTGTACGTGCCTCTTGACCACATAAAATAACAAGTCATAACTTCTCCCTGCAGAGCAACATGAAAGTACTACTGAGCCTTTGACGTGAATCTCTTCACCACCATAAGCAACAAGCTTTGCACTCTTTGCAAAATCAAGCTTCTCACTAGCACATACTCTAGCAAATGTTTCTGCAGACATAACATTGCAGTTTGAACATGTGTCAACTTTGAGCTCGATGGGTTCCCCATTTATCCGAACAGTACAAAATACTTCATTCTTTGCCCTTACATCTACTGCATTGACTGTTTCATGAAGCACTGACATACCACCAACATAAAAAGTGGGGTCACGGCTTTCTAATTGATCAT
Source organism: Protopterus annectens (assembly GCF_019279795.1). NCBI lineage: Eukaryota > Metazoa > Chordata > Ceratodontiformes > Protopteridae > Protopterus > Protopterus annectens. The sequence goes on along the minus strand of NC_056748.1, from coordinate 1,018,372,548 downwards.
TTTGTCTCTTTGAATGTTCCCCTTTAATAAAAGAAGGCCCTTTATTTGATTTACAAAACCGTTTGAAATGATTCCATTTATTGCATTTGTGACATTGCTGACCAAAAACTAAACACTTTTCCCTTTTAGGCACATGACTTCCTCCACAGTTATGACAGTTGGCTATGAAACTGGGTGGAGGCACATACTTTGAGTTTGCTGACTCACTCTTATGCTTCACTGAGACTATGTAATTTCCAGAGCACACCTTATAACTTGCTAGAAAGCTACGGGGTTTCTCAGTGAGTGTTGCAGAGTTTACAGTTGTAGCCAGGTGCTAGGGCCTTTGTCTTTTGACTTCGTGCTGCATACTATAAACATTGGCCTTAGAAGTTACTGTAAGCATGCATCTCTCATTTGTAAGCATATATGTGTGCTTTTCTGTAAGCTCATACATCTGACAAATCTCAATGGCCTTATTCAAATCACTGCCATGAAGCAAAATATTTTTCACAGCATCATCTTTAATACCACACACAAGTCTGTCTTTTATCAACTCATCCCTTAAATCACCAAATCTGTACGTCTTAGCCTTGTTTCTCAAATCAGTTATATATGCTCCGAAAGCTTCACCAGGCTTTTGATCGTTTGTGTAAATAAGTGCCTTTCCATTGTAACATTCGTATGGGGGTTACACATTTCTCTAAATTTATGTTTTAAGCACTTGGGGTCTTCATTTGACTCAGCTGGTACAACTACGTATCTGATGGTTTTCCCCCTCTCCTGTAAAGACAGCAGGTGCATACATAAATGAACACTCCGTTTCTATGGCTTCTGAACCAGCTAAATTAAGCAGAATAAATGCCTTTGTACTGTCATCTTTATGAGAAAATGCAGCCTGTATGAAAATATTGTACTCTTGCTCAAACACTCTCCAGTTCTCTGCAATATTATTGTCAATCACAAGTGGAACTGTTTTTCGAAATCTGTCTGCCATGCTAACAAATTATGCCCAAACACACTGAAAAATAAGGCCCTTGTAATTATGCATGAACATGCACACAGCCAGCACTTGTAATAACATTCAAATGCACAATACATTCTTCTAAATGATTTACATTGTGAAATATGCTTTGAAATGGCTGTATTTTGTGAAATAACTGTACTATAATACTGCACAAATAATTTATTTATTTATTTTTTTATTTTATTTTACATTTGTTGACCGGGATAGTCCGACTGGATGCATGTCCATTTTCAGCGGAGGCCCAGGGAGAAAAACTCCAAGGGTAAGCAGATACAGCATTACATAATACCAGCATTACATATTACAAACAGACTATTTACAGAGATTACATAACTAAGCAAGTTAAACAAGTTCCACAGGTTACAGTTAATCCTTAGCACAAGTCAGGATTAAATTAAATTACACAGTAAACTGGTTAACAGATTTTTACACATTCTAGAGAGAGTTAGCCAGGCTTGATACATTGACATAGCCAGTTAAGTGACAAATAATAATAAAATAAGCAAACACTTGATACACTTAAGGAAACTGGAATAGCTTTGAGTAATGCAAAAAAGTAGTGTTAGTGAAAAAATTCAGTCATTTCCCTTATTTTATTCATTTTATGCAATTCGGACTTTATTTCAGACATTTTCAGTAGTTATTTCAAACATTTCTGTTACAGGCCATGGTGGTGCAGCGGTTAGCATTGTCACCTCATAGCAAGAGGTTCTACAGTTCTATTCTCAGCTGGTGTGCTTTCTGTGTGGAGTCTGCATGTCCACCCTGAAACTGAGTCAGTTTTAAAGATGTGCAGGTAGGTGTGTGTGCGTGTGCCCACTTTGAAGGTTGGGCACCGTGCTGGCAACTCGACGCCATAAAAAGAATTGTCATTCTAGCTACAAACTGGTGATCTGCTGTGGTGACCCCTAATTGGGATAAGCTGAAAGACATTTTGAATATTCCTATTAATATATCGCAGTATCGGATATTTCTTCTACTTAGAAATTTGTTTAGCCCATTCTGAATGCCTCGTTTCATATTTTGCAAATAAAAAATACCTTGAGCAAGTTTTAATACCTGAAATTCGTTTCTGACCTGTTTTGCGAGTTATACATGCAGTAGGGATAATTCACTCCTATATATTCCTCTAGTGTTAACTGAGTGCCTCTCTGTCTCAAACTGAAGAATCTGGATCCCCTTCTGGCCCCATGTCCTTTTTAGTCATCCCACTTCTGACACCATGTCGCTTGTCCCTCTCTAGTATAGATGATGAACAGGTGGGGAAGTTCATTTATATGCTTTATTACATAGAAACACATTAGGATGGATAGCAGCTTACAAAATATAAACAAACTGATTAACAGACAGACTCTACAGGCGTGCATGCTTACATCTCAAC
>NC_056748.1:1018260161-1018367661 GCF_019279795.1 Protopterus annectens | reverse complement strand
GAATGTACTGTATGCAAAGAACATGAGGGAAAACATTCCCCTTCAAGTAGTCACAAGCACATGCCATACTAACTTCATGAACATTAATCATTCTTTGACTTAGTAATGGGGTCCATTCCCATCATAGTATTAGAAAATGTAAAAGACTTTGAGAAACTTAAAAAGGAACTTCTCTGCTACATCTAGTTTCAGGTAGAGTAGTTACCAGACATAGCCAGAGATAAGCTACTTATAGATTCATAGGTAGTTACTAAGCATGAAACCACTGTGGAGCCTTGTCCAATTTTCCATAGTCTCCAGTGAACTTCCTGGTTCACTGACTTGCTCAGAGTCACTCAGTAAGCAAATGGAGGCTGACAGAATCAAACCTCAAGCCTTAAATCCTCTGCCACATTATCATCTATATTTGGTAGGATACTGTGATTTTGCCACTGCTCTTTGAACATAGTATTTTTACAGCTTAAATTTTCAAAGTACTAAATCTAGAACACTGCAGATCCTTACACAGTATCTTAAAATTATAAACTCAATAGATCCCTCAGATCAATTAGCAATCGTGATGGAAAACTTGAAATCACATTTTGAAAGTAACACTATTCTTCTTCTTCTGCTTCTTTTTTTTTTTTACCTTAAATCATGCTTGATATGATTTATGTCCAAGTGTTATGTATGAAAAAAGGTACAGCAATACTTTAAAAACATGGTCAGAATTTGACATTAAGGCAGCCACATGCCCTTGCATTGGTATAGTTGCTTAATTATTAATAATAAGTATTAAGAAAACATGCCAAGTGATAGCATAGATAAAATGTTTCTGTCATTTTAAACCCAATGAATTCAAAGAGATTGGCATTACAGTCATTTAATTTAAAGTGACTAGTATTGTGGGCACTTAATCTATGCCCTCATTTATTCTTTTAATAGGTTTTACATAGGTTTAATCTCTAAGTGTCATTTTGTTTTTTTAGTTTGTGTTTATCTTTCTGTTTAACGAAGTATTGACTGAAAAAGGTCTTGGTGACCAAGCTCACCTACATGTTCAAATAAACAAAATTATGTACATTCATCCCACAGCATGCTTAAAGGTATCTTAATACTTTTAGTGGTCTATGCAAACTGACTTGTCAATTCTTATATTTTTTGTTCAGCTAAGAACAGTTGGGGTAAGTCAAATAGAATCTTCAACCTACAGAATTATTAGAATGGGTGATGTCATTATGGAGCCTTTAAAATAATGACTGAAAAGTGGAATAAGGTTGATTAAGGGGGTCTATATCAGAATAACGAAGAGGCATTTAAAACGCCTCTTCGCCGACACATAAACAGTGAATGCACTAAAGTGCGAACGCTCAGAACACCAATTTCTTTCCCTGGGAAAGAAATCGGTAGCACTAACAAACAAACACACACACTTTCAAACATTACAATGTGGGGGGCTTTGCCCCCACACCCCCCTAACTTAATATACCAACTTTGAGATTGCACTACAGTGGGGGAAGGGGCAAACACATGGGGTAGGCCAAGCAATTTCTTTCCTAGGGAAAGAAACCGCTGTTCTGAGTATTCGCGCTTTAGTTTGTTTACTGTTTATGCATCGATGAAAAGGCGTTCGATTAAACGCCTCATTGCTATTCTGATATAGACCCGATTAAGGAAGGTATGCAATAGCAGCTAGGTCTCATTGAGCTAAGAAATTACAAGTAGTTCTAAAGGTGTAGTATCATGTGTATTTGCATGCAGAGTTTGTGTGAGCCTGGATGTGTTTAATACTGATGAGATCTCAGCTCTTTGAGATTCTAATTTTGCATTAGCTATTCAGGAATTCATTCAAGAATTTAAAGATATTTACAATTCAAAATTGTAAGCTGCCACTTGCTATCAGTACTGTCCAATACACATAGTCTTTCTCCTTTCCTCACAAACTATCCCAGGATATAGATAAGCAGAGTGCTATGCCTAACTAGAAGCTTACTTTTAACTAACACAAGGGCTCTCATGGATGTACTGAGTGGAAGTACCAGAGCAGTTACCTGTAAATAGTCAGGTTTGACTAGAGCTGTTGCCTGTAAATACTTGGGGTTTGACAAGAGCAGTTACCTGTAAATAGCCAGTGTTTGATTAGAGCAGTTACCTATAAATACTCGGGGTTTGACAAGAGCAGTTACCTGTAAATAGTCAGTGTTTGACTAGAGCAACTACCTGTAAATACATAGCATTTGACTAGAGCAGTTACCTGTAAATACATAGTGTTTGACTAGAGCAGTTACCTTTAAATAAGTGCAATTTGACTAGAGCAGTTACCTGTAAATACTCGGTGTCTGACTAGAGCAGGTTAGTTACCTGTAAATACACAGTGTTTGAATAGAGCAGTTACCTTTAAATATGTGGAGTTTGACTAGAGCAGTTACTTGTGTACACAGTGTTTTACTACAGCAGTTACCTGTAAATATGTGGAGTTTGACTAAAGCAGTTACCTGTAAATACTTGGTGTCTGACTAGAGTAGATTAGTTACCTGTAAATACATTGGGCCGGATTCACGAAGGCTTGCACGGAGTCTAAGAGTAGTGTAAGACTCCATGCAGCCTTCGCGATCCAGGAACAGCCCAAAGTCCGTGTAAGAGTCAAGCTAAAACGGCTCTTACACGGAGTGGGCGTGGATAAGCTAATCACCTCACTTGCAGCTGAATAGCATGCAAATGAGGATAATTAGCGATCCAGGAAGCCCAGAACAGCCCGTGTAAGAGCCGTTTTAGCTGCAGAAATGTACTCAGTTGACAACTGAGTACGTTTCTGCAAACACGGCAATGGAGCCATGTCAGCTCCAAATAAAGGGTGCAAATGTGACAGGCAGCATGCCAATGGCCAAATATGTGGCCATTGGCAAGGTAACCTGATGCAAATATATTAAAAATATAATTTGTTTTTTTCGGCAATTGCCGATGTGTAAACCCAGCGCAGCCCCGCGCAAACGGGCTGCGCTGCATAGAACATAAAAACGAAGGTTTTAAACCTACAAATGTAGGTTTTATGCAATACATTGAATGTCAATGCAGGGACCAGCAGAGCAAAACCAACATGGCCACCGTGTAGTGGTTGCTAAGGGGGGAAGCTGAGTCTAAGAGATGTAACTAAGCATTAGTAGGCAATCTGATGCAAATGAGTGTAAGGATACTGAATTCCACTGTCACATAGCAAATGAGCACATTCTGAGTAGTGTAAGAGTTACATAAGGGGGAGGAACAGAGTAGGAGATAGGTGACATCACAGGGGGGAATGGTAGAAAGAAATGCAGTTCATTGGAGGTTAGAGTTACATGACAGATGTCAGACAGATATCAAGGAAAGAGGTGTGCCACTAAGTAGACATGAGAAAGTCAAGAAATGGAAGGTGTACACTGTTGCCTACACCAAAGACTCTTGCTGGGCGTGTATCTTGCGCAGCGCGCCGAAGAATCGCAGTAAGGCAGTGTGCGCGTGTGTAAGGCAGACTGAGCATGTGGGAGCGTGTTGGGAGATGTTTAACACCGTTTGCATGGGTGTGCACGCGTTTAAAACCGAATAAGCAGGTTCTGAACTGTGTAGGTATGTGTGCGCGCGTGTAAGCCACTGTGAGCGTGTTTCTGCTGGTTTGCACACGGCTCCACCCTGAGGAAACAGAAAGGAAAAAGGAAGCAACAGATGTAGTAGGAAGTTAGCAGGGAATACTGCTGGAGCTAGCAGGTGAAAACAATTAGATGCAGGCAATTACATAGGCAGAATACCAGCCCAGCCCAGCACTTAAAACTCTGCAAACAGCAGTGCAGAATGTTTCTCTCAAGAGACACTGCAAGACAGGAGTTAAGTTATCAGAAGTGAAAACTGAAAAAGCTGAACGCAGAGCAGAAATGTTAGGGGCTGCCATAGCTGTCATAATGAGACATAGGCGACTTGCTGAGGGTGGTGACAATGCAGATGGTGCCAGACAACCTGCAGTGAAGAGACGGAGAAGAGTGTACAGGCCCAGGGTCACCTACCACGGGTTACATGAGCTGAAGATAGTAGAGCGCTATAGAGTGGACAGAGACCTCCTGCAGCAAATAGTGGAGCTGTGCAGGCCACGCCTCACACACAGAACCAACAGAGGGGAACCCATCCCAGTGGAAACCAAGGTATGTGTTGGCCTAAGAATACTAGCAACAGGTACCTTCCAGAGACCAACTGGTGATATGATGGGGATATCACAGGCATCAGCTTCCAGGGTACTGCACCAGTTCCTGGATGCCATGTCAGCACATGTTGGTGATCATGTATATTTCCCCAATGCCCGTGAGGTATTGGCCAGCAATATGCGTCTCTTCCAGCAAATAGCGGAATACCCTGAGGTAGTGGGTGCAATAGACTGCACGCACATATGCATCAAAGCACCAGCCGGTGAGCGGGGTAGGGCATACATCAACCGCAAGGGCTTCCCCTCCATCAACTGCCAGGTCATGTGTGATGCCCAGGGCATAATAATGAATGTGTGTGCTGGCTGTCCTGGGAGCTACCACGACTCCCACATCTGGCATTTGACGCAGCTGTGACACACTAACCCACGCACGTTCAAGCTTGCACGGCCCAACAGCAGAACAGGAACAAACAAGAGCCAACAACAGGTTCCCAAAGGCTTTAATGAAGTAAAATAGTGTCAAAAACACAAACACTCTCCAAACAAAAATAACCTCAAACTAGTTTCGGTATAGTACCTTCTTCAGTGAGGATAACAACCATAATAATTCCATAGGACATGCTCCTTATATATACATAAATAATTAATCAACCAATGACCAAATGGTTACCAATTAGTTACAAAATCAGATTTAAAGACATGCATCACACTGAAACCTAACTAATAAGTAGGAGTTCATAAATGCACAAATAGTGCATGAATAATACAGTTTAGACAAAAATATAAATGTCAATAACAATAATATAAGGCTAAGATGTGGTGTTAAATAACTAATAAGTATATATATATTATTGATATATATATGAATATATTACAAATGGTCATTCAAACCTGGAGAAAAAACCAGGTGAATGATCCAGTATTTCTCTTTCATGCTGAGGACACTCTGCCAACCAGTCTGGTTGGACCTATTACCCTGTACTTTATCAATGGCACAGAATATAAATTTGGCAGATGGATGCTTGACAGTATGTTGATATAATGCATTACTGATTTTGTGAGTCGAATGTCACGTGTGCGATGTTCTCCTATTCTAGTTCGGAGGGACCTTGAGGTTTTACCCACATAAAAAGCTTGACACTGACATATGGCTAAATAAATCACCCAGCATGTTGAACAATTGGCAAATATATGTATATCAAATATCTTACTAGTATTGGCACTAGAAAATTCCTTAGTTTTATTAATACTTATACAGGAAGTGCAATGACCACACAGGAAAGTCCCCAACAACTCATCACCAGAAAGGGTAAGTTGTCTGTATGTTGCACCTCCACTGTCCTGATGTTTATAATGAGAAAATAAACGGCCCAAAGTTTTGCCCCCTAAGAAATAGAACATTGGTGTCAGTCAAAATATGACGAATAAGTTTTTTCCCCCTCTAAAATAGAGAATTGGTCAGTCAAAATATATGACGAAGATGTTCATTAGCCAAAAGTATATTCCAATTATTGTTCAACACACTTCTGATCAATTGGTGATTTTTCCCAAATGTGGTAATAAATCTAATGGTATCACCTTTAGCAGTGTCCCTACTCTGATATTTTAAAAGATCTGATCTAGACTGCTGGTCTGTCCACAACTTGGCACTAGATATGTCCCTGATAGAATAACCTCTATCAAGAAATCTATAATTTAAATCCTTGATGGCATCTTCATGATCCTGAGGAGATGAATTAATACGTTTAAGACGCAGATATTGTGATTTGGGGATGTTGGATGGTGTGGCGTGGGTGCATGCTTGATGAATGAGTACGTATTAAATTGTGGATACTTCCTGTGTATTTTAGTGCTTAGGGTATTATCCTCATTCCGATATACCGTGACATCCAAAAGTCAATGGCAAACTTGTGGTATGTTATAGAGAATTCAATACCCCAAACATTGCTGTTCAAATGTTCCACAAATTCCATCAAATAGTCTACATCCGACGCCACACCATCCAACAATCATCAAGATAACGTCTCCAAATATCCATCTCCTCTAAGTAAATATTATGCAAAGGATCATATATGAGACATTCCTCCAGGTATGCCATAAAGAGGTCAGCATATATAGGGCAAAAGAAGCCCCCATAGCTGTACCTCTGAGTTGCCAATAGCAATCACCCTGGAAGAAAAAACATTTTGTTCAGAACATGCTCTGACAAACATACTAGTAGCGTGTTAAATCCAGGTGGGTATAGATCAGATCTTTGAAGCCAATAGTAGCCCTGTAGGCTAGCCCAATGAGGGATACTCGTATAAAGGATTTCACGTCTAAAGTACACATTATCCAATCTGGATCTAATTGTGTATCAACCACGATGTTTAGAAATTCCGTGGTATCCTGTATCTGACTCTGACCATAGGCAATGTGGCTTAAGATATGATGTTAGAAAAACCGATATAGGTTCTGTAAGGGATCCATAACCAGACACAATAGGTCTCCCAGGAGCACTGAGAGACTTGTGAATTTTGGGTAACAGATAAAGAATCTGCTTTTGTGGATCACCAACTTGAAGATGACTGGCAGTTTTGGATGAGATAATACCTTCTTGTACTGCTTGTTGGATGAATCGTCAATGTCATGTTTAAACTGGGGTGTGGGATCTATCCTCATGTGCTTATAGCATTGGGCATCAGACAACTGTCTTAATCCTTCCTGTACATAATAGTCATTATTCAGGGATGACCACCGCACCCCCCTTATCCGCCTGGATGATGACAATATTATGATTTTGTCTCAATTCAAACAAAGCTTCCCTCTCTGAAGGTGTGATATTATCCTGGGCTATATTAATGTTAAAATTAGGAAAATGTAGGTCCCTCAAAACAGCTTGTTGGAAAATCCCAACGTTTTTATTCATTGGAGGCTGGAATGTTGATTTTTTAAAAATAAAATCAGTAGATCTTTGAGTGACATGATTACTCTGATCCTGAAAGAAAATTTTTAAATTCAACTTCCTGCAAAATTCAATAACATCAACCGATACTGAATAATGTCTGAGAAAAACTTGGGACAAAACCCAATCAATGCAATGTTGTCCTTAGTAAAGTATATGATCAGACAAATTTAGGACATGTTGGGGATGACTGGTTGGGAGAGTGTCCTCAGCATGAAAGACTGAATTGATCATTCACCTGGAGCTCTTTTTTCCAGGTTTGGAATGATTTGTTGTAATGAGCGACCATATATATCAATAATATATATATACTTATTAGTTATTTAACACCACATCTAGCCTTATATTATTATTGTTATTGATATTTATATTTTTGTCTAAACTGCATTATTCATGCATCATTTGTGCATTTATGAACTCCTACTTATTAATGTCTTTAAATCTGATTTTTGACACTATTTTACTTCATTAAAGCCTTTGGGAACCTGTTGCTGGCTCTTGTTTGTTCCTGATTTGACGCAGCTGTACCAGACATTTGCCAATGGGGACATCCCGCACGGACACCTAGTGGGGGATGCAGGTTATGCACTGGAGCCGTGGCTGATGACACCCATCAGAAATGCACACACACCTGAACAGGAATGCCATAATGAGGCACACGCACAAACACGTAATGTAATAGAGCGTGTGTTTGGGCTGCTCAAGTCACGGTTCCGGTGTCTGGACACATCTGGTGGAGCCTTGCAGTACACACCAACTACATGTACCCAAATTGTCATGGTATGTGCTATGCTACATAATATGATCTTGCGAAAACAGCTGCAGCAGGACCAGCATAGGGCTGGGCCAAACAGCCCCACCATTGCCAAGGCCATCACAGGCAGGCGTGACTCGGAGGAGGAACAACCTGAGCCTGCCCCAGTAGGCAGAAGGAGGCATGCCCAGTATGCCCTGGCCTTGGCAAAGAGGCAACGCATAGCACATACATTGGCTCAGTAGGAACCTTGGGAATGATACCCCTCTCTGACTCACTCATATAGTAACAGGGATGCCTAACGTGACACAACCTGCTCTCAAACATGTACAGGGAAGTGTAATATGCGCATCTGACAGAGGCAGCCCTGCAGCACCACCTGAGGCATGAATGCCATGTGTTAAGTAATGTAACACCAAGTACTATATACACACCTGAGGACCCTGACTAACATCCCACCCTCACCAAGCATCATGCCACAACATGACAATGAGATGATCAAGTGCAACAATTGACTGAAGTATCGCAGTTAGTCAAAGGGGACCCAATGTGTGCCAGTCCGGGATGACATGCTGAGCATGACATGATGCACCACCTGCTAGGACTGGCGTGCACCTATCAGTGCAGGCCGTATGGATACTGGCAAAGGCTGTTGTCACCCACAGTGTACCCTGAATAGGTAAGGCTCAAAACACAAACCTATCTCCATAGGTACCAGAAGGGATAAGAATAAGATAAGGGATAAGTTGAAACAGCAAGATGCATGCAGTCTAAACTCACCCAGTATGGAGAATGTTGATAACTGTGCTGTAACAGAAAACTGAGGCAAGGCTCACAACAGCATCCTAACACTACCAGGTTACACCTCATACTGTGCTGTACAGCCTCAAAACTTGGAACAAGCTACAAAAGGAGGGTGACTAGCAAGAATTGTCAAGGATAACCATCCCCATGTCGGTACCACCACAAAAAGCAGCATGGACTAGCCATGCTCAAGTAACAGTGGCTAAAACTGCCCTCCAGTTTATAGCCTGCTACAGACTACTGTCCCAACACCAGGAACTGCATCTGGCCTATGCTGGAATACATGAATATATCAAGTCCTCCAAACCACATTATATTGGGTGACTGCAAATACCCAGACATAGACTGGGAGCATTATACTAGCTCCAACAGTGTAGGACAAAAGTTCATAGAATCCACAAACCAAAAAGCCCAGGAACAACGTACCACTCCCACAAGAGGGGTAAGCATACTGGATGTGATAATCAGCAACATGGGTACTGCATGTCAAGATGAGAAGTGTATTGCTCACTGGTAAAACCAGACCATAGAGTAATCACACTGCATATACAAATCCTGACCACAGTCCCTGGCCGGAAAACCACAGTGGAAAACATGTGCTAAGCAATATTTGCACTCCTCCAAACTGATGTGGAATCCATTAAAGGTCTCGTGCAGGTGCAAAATATGGGCCACACCTCAGAACCTGTAATACAGCCATTCCATGAACACTGCCAGGAATGCTTGGATTATACAGTCCTAAATTAAAACAAGACACAGTGCCTAAATCTGGCATGGTGGACACCAGCCATAACCAAAACATGCAAGAGAATGAGGAAGCTACTACATGATAGAGCAAACATGAACAATGAAGTAATCACTGATCAGTAGTATGGCAATAAAATCTGTCCACACATGCAATCCACTAAGGCCAGCCACAACAAGTGGAATCTGTGAATCCTGAGGCAATGTTACACCTGCCCCAAGTACACAGACAACCGCCAACTCCACCCAAGAAATACAAATATATGTGAGAGATGCAACCATCCATCCAAACTGGAGGCTGAGCTCCCTCAACTCAGTACTCCCAAAACAAGTCAGTAGGAGAAGGTAACCACACACACCACAAACACAGTCCCACATAGACCTATCACAACTGCAAACCAAACACATAAACACAGAAAAACATTCCCGGAGGCAGAAATTACAAACACAGCACACCAATAGAGGCCTCTAAAGCAGACACCCAATCAAACAGCCTCCAAACATAGCACATGCAACACATAGCACACAAAGCTGGTGTGCCAAACAGTCACAGGCCAGAAGGAGAAACAACATGCCTCATACAGTCGTAATAGGTGACTCCATAGTCAGACACACTGCTGTCCCGCACACCAGACTGAACAAGGGAAAGGGTACAGTAAGCTGCCTGTAGGCTGCCACAATATGCCACATAACAGAAATATGTAGGTCACTCCAAAGCAAGTAGAAATATGATGCAGTCATAGTCCATGCTGGTGTGAATGACCTAGACTACATGTAAAGAGACATAGATGAGCTATCTGATTATGTAGTCCAGGCCGGTATGACACTCACCGTTCGCAGCATCCTACCCTTACCAAGAATAATGCCACAGTACAAACACAGAATGATCAGTCATAGCAAGTGGCACACTTACTGGTGTCATTCCAAGGGGACCCAATGTCTGTCTGCTTGGGATGTCATGCTTGACAAGCCACGCAGCTGTCCTTGGGATGGCCTGCACCTGTTACACCTGGGTCTGAATATTGGATAAGGCCTTTGCCACCTCCATAGAGCCTTTTGTAGGCAAGGCTGAAAAGACTGACCCACCACCCTAGAAAACATAAGTGGGAAGAAACATAAGGGAAATGCTGACCAATGCCAGATGTGTACACCCCAATATGCATGCTCCGAGGCCATCCCCAGAATGGAGAACATCGATGTCTGTGCAGTGACAGAAACCTGCTGCAAGCCTCCTGACAGCACACCAGCACTACCAGGTTATACCAGGTATCATGTGACATGGCCCCAAAACCTGGAACAAAACATAAAAAGAGGGTGAGTATCCATAGTCAGCACAGACACCCATACGTCCAGGTAACTGACAATGCACAAGGCAGTGGAGTTCACCCATGTGCAACTAACTGTAGGCAAGACTGCTGTGCAGTCTGTAGCATGCTACAGACCGCACTCTCACACACAATAACCCCACCCAGCCGTCCTGAAGACACTGGACAGTATGAATATCCCACCAAATACCAAACAAGGTACCACAAATTACCACATAGGTGGTAAACCATTATGTATGGAAGGAGTAACCAGGGACCTAGGGACACAAGTGGACAGTAACCTGTTATGTGACACCCACATTGCCAATGTGGCTAGGAAGACTGTCTACATTTGACACCGTATCAGGAAAGGAGTCACATCTACGCAACAGAGGTCATTGTGCCCTATACTTTTCTCTAATCACACCCATAATCTAGTACAATGCCTCATATGGGATGTACCTTACCTGACACCTGCAGCAGTTAGAAAGACCTCAAAGGTACCTCACCAAGAGGATAAAGGGTCTCAAATATATGTCATATGCCACCTGGCTGTAGACACCCCAGCTGAATCCAGTCACATACTGCCCACACAGAGGCATTGCATGCCTGTTGTAGGAGGCCATGCCCAACACAGGAGTAATGGACATGCTCCACCCCAGAAAACACAAATCCATTGGAGCTGTGAGAGTGAGAGATGTCAACCTCAACAAATAATGAAATGGGATGTGCTGGTGGGACAGATACATAATCCAGAGGCTCCCCACACCCTGGACCAGAATTCCACTCCATGTTAGGCAGAGCCCCTCACTGACACTCTTCAACAGGAATCTTGCCAAGTGGATGGATGATTGTAGAGTTACACTGGGGGTCTTCACTGTGTCATGTCCAGACAGAGGCACAGCAAAGCAAATCATAAATGGCCATAATATTCACATAGCAAGGGGTGTCAAAAGCCACACTCTGGCTAGGCTAACAAATGCCCAGGGTGGATAGCCTAGTATGAACCTATGAACCTATGTAGATACAAATTGTACAGGACACTAAGGATAATCCCAAGGCTTTCACAGCTGATGGTAGGAACCATGTTGGGAATTCACAGATATGCCCTGAATCACACAAATATCACAAACACACACACGTATTGCCAACATACATCCTGACAGGTGCAGTGCAAACCCCCCCCCCCGAATGCAGAATATCTATCCCAGCAGACTGCTGGCCCCGACATTGCAGATGCTGAGGTAACAGCCAACATCTACAAAGCAAAACACACAGCAGCAATGGTATGAGATGGTGTCCTGGGCTTAGTGCAACATGGACTCCAAGATGAATGGAATGCCAAACCACACTACTGCTCAATGTCAGCCTTACCACAGAATATGTACCCAAAGAGCAGTGTACAACAACAGTGGTCCTTCTCAACAAAGGTGTTGCCTGAATGGATACTGAACACTACTACCCCAGAATCCTGAGAAGCTCGGTTTGCACAGCTATGGAAAGGATCAGCATGTACCACAGACATAAAGATGTTGGGGACCTACTGACACCAGACCCAACCCAGTGTGGCCTTCTCAAGTGCAGATCCTGCCCCTAACCATGTTTGACTCAATTGAAACAGTCATTAAGGTCATTGATGAGGGCAATGTGCTCCACACAGTGTATCTGGACCTTGCAAAGGTTTCTATACAATACCCTACATGTTCAGTATAGATAGGCTCACCAGCTTAAATATAAACCCACATGTCAGTACAGGGGTGGCAAACCAGACCAAGGACAGAACAGACATGGTCAGACATGCTGCAGCCATGTCAGACTACAAACGAGATATAACTGGCATCCCACAAGGCTTTGTCCTGGGATCTCCCTCGTCTGGTATATATGTCCCATAGGTACAGGCAAACATGGAAGGACTGTGTCCGAACATGTTTGCAGAGGACTACAAACTGCTCACCACATATGATCCACCAGCTGACACAAGCATCCCACAAAAGGGCCACATAGAAACAGACAACTGGTGCCATAGCCATGTCAGCAAGCTAAGTGCAGAAAAGTGTATAGTCAACCCCCGTGGATATACAGTAAGTGCCCACCAATTACCACATAGGTGTTAACCCATTATGTAGTTAACATGTAATGAGAGACCTGGGGACACAAGGTGATAGATATCCTGCATTGGACAAACATGTGCTGTAGTGTTTACAGAAACATACCATATACCCACCTAATCATGAAGGCTGTCAGATCTAGATAAGGGGAGGTCATTGTGGCTCTGCAGCCATCCTTCATCAGCGGTACAATTGACTACAATAGCCCCTGTGGGATGTACCTCAGCAGACACCTCCATCAACTGTAAAGTCCCCAACAGTACCTCATCAGGAGTATCAAACAGCTTGCACAGATGCCATGTGTTGCCTGTGTTGCTGGCATCAATAAACATGCTGCACCTTGTACAATCCGAATGGCAGTGAGCTATGCACATGAGAGACCTGAACCCCAGCACTGACTTACATAGGACAAGCTGTACTGCGTGATCCATAACACAGAAGCCACTCCCACCCATGAGTGAACCCCCAGCACAGGCTACCCATAGAGTCACTTATCAATCTTCCTCAATAGGAATCCTGATGAGTGGACGGGAGATGGTAGATTTATCCAGGGTATCACTGTCATGTCACAGGTAGACAGAGGCACAGTATACTAACCATGACATATGTCATGGCAAACACCTCTTACAATGTGTGTTGAAGGACAAACACACTCTCCAACTAGCATTAGACATGGACTAGGGCACATCGCTAGTGTTTGCAATTGTACACCTATGTTGTGGAATACACTACCAATGTTGGACAAGCCTGGTTTAAGTAGTTCATATCTGAACAGAATGCAACATGGTCAGATGTACACAACTGGCCCCTAACCAGGCTGTTGTGCCCACTATTGAAATGTAAAGCAGTGATAGCAGTAAAGCCCAGGATACTGTCCACCACAGTCAAAGTACTACCAGTACACTATACAGTACTACAGTGTTAGGTCAGTGTGAAAGGATGCTGACAACTGTATGCAAAGTATCCCATGCAAACACTGCAGGCACAGTATAATCCTGTTGTGTTCACACACAAAGCAGTTGTACAGTAACTACACAACATGACACACAACACACAACCATAAACGGGTGATAGTTGTTGGAAGTTCACACTCATCCACAAATGTGGTGGGCTGCAGAGTCCAACATATGGAATGCTCACACTGGGCATGCTCACACACTTTGACAACATGCCATGGGAAGGCTGAACTGGGCATGCTCACACACTTAGGCCAAATCTCGGTTTAGCAGTTGGACACACATATCTGGTATTGTTATGTGTTGTTCCAGGAACCAACCACATTACAGCAGTCTGCCCAGTGCACACAGTTAAATGACTACAGAGACATACGTGATATAGTGGATCCCTCCCATATGCAAACATCTTCCACAGATGCACAAGCTGTTCATACAAACAGGGAATGCTATGGCAATAAAGATATGCAAGCAGTCTATCAGCAACAGATAATGTGCATTTGACAATTAAACATATGGGTGTAGAGGTCAACACTAGGCTGTTTGCCCTAGGGAATGACAGCTTAGCCATAGTGTGCTTGGTGTCTGCCTCCCCACAGGATGCACATTCCCCTGTCTAAACACAGATGATGTCAGCACCCTATAAGTACAGCAGGAGAAAAGAAACTTCCCAATAATCCGAATAGCGCACTCTGCTAATGCGTCCATCTCAAGTGTCATAACATAGTTAGGTAGGGGTTTCAAATCTTGCAAATGCTCAGTGTGTGAGTGGGGTTGGTGTGTGTGTAAGTCTGTGGGAGAGAAATGTCCCTTTTGGCAACTAGGAAAATACACTACAGGATGCACATTCCCTTTCTAAACACCGATGATGTCAGCACCCTATAAGTACAGCAGGAGAAAAAAAAACTCCCAGTAATGCGAATAGCGCGCTCCGCTAATGCGTCCGTCTCAAGTGCCGTAACATAGTTAGGTAGGGGTTTGAATCCAGCGAATGGCAAGTGTGTGCGTTTGTCTGAGGGGGGTTTGTGTGTGTGAGGGAAATGTCCCTTTTGGCAAATAGGAAAACACACTACAGGATGCACATTCCCTTTCTAAACACCGATGATGTCAGCACCCTATAAGTACAGCAGGAGGAAAACGACCTCCCAAAAATGCGAATAGCGCGCTCCGCTAATGCGTCTGTCTCAAGTGCCATAACATAGTTAGGTAGGGGTTTGAATCCTGTGAATGGCAAGTGTGTGCATTTGTCTGAGGGGGGTTAGTGTGTTTGAGGGAAATGTCCCTTTTGGCAAATAGGAAAACACACTACAGGATGCACATTCCCTTTCTAAACACCGATGATGTCAGCACCCTATAAGTACAGCAGGAGAAAAGAAACCTCTCAGTAATGCGAATAGTGTGCTCCGCTAATGCGTCAGTCTCAAGTGTCATAACATAGTTAGGTAGGGGTTTGAATCCTGTGAATGGCAAGTGTGTGCGTTTGTCTGAGGGGGGTTTGTGTGTGTGAAAGAAATGTCCCTTTTGGCAAATAGGAAAACACACTACAGGATGCACATTCCCTTTCTAAACACCGATGATGTCAGCACCCTATAAGTACAGCAGGAGAAAAGAAACCTCCCAGTAATACAAACAGTGCGCTCCGCTAATGCGTCCATCTCAAGTGTCATAACATAGTCAAATAGGGGTTTGAATCCTGCAATTGGCAAGTGTGTGTTTTTGGCTGGGGGGGGTTAGTGTGTGTGAGGACAATGTCCCTTTTGGCAACTAGGTGAACAGACTACAGGATGCCCACTCCCTTTTCTAAACACTGATAATGTCAGCACTCTATAAGTACAGCAGGAGAAGGGAAAACTCCCAGTAATGCGAATAGCGTGCTCTGCTAATGCATCTGTCTCAAGTGTCATAACATAGTTAGGTAGGGGTTTGAATCCTGTGAATGACAAGTGTGTGTGTCTGTCTTAGAGGGGTTAGTATGTGTGAAGGTAATGTCCATTTTGGCAACTAGGTGAACAGACTACAGGATACCCATTCCCTTTTCTAAACACTGATGATGTCAGCACTCTATAAGTATAGCAGGAGAAGGAAAAACTCCCAGTAATGCAAATAGCGTGCTCTGCTAATGCGTCCGTCTCAAGTGTCATAACATAGTCAGATAGGGGTTTGAATCCTGCAATTGGCAAGTGTGTGTTTTTGGCTGAGGGGGGTTAATGTGTGTGAGGGAAATGTCCCTTTTGGCAACTAGGTGAACAGACTACAGGATGCACATTCCCCTTTCTAAACACTGTTCAGCAGACGGACATGGCTCTGGCACAAGTTGTCTGTTGCTATGATGCCCCTTTGGAAGATGCTTGTGTCAGCTGGAGAGTCGATTATGGTGGCCAGTTTGCAGTCATCTGCATATTTGGACAGCCACAGTCTGTCCGTGTTGGCCTGTACCTCCAATAAATATATACCAAACAAGAGGGTCCCAGGACTGAGCCTTGTGGGACACAACCTGTAACTGTTGTGGGGTCTGGCATGGCTCCAGCAATGCTAACCATGTGGGTTCTGTCCTTGAGCCACTGTGCAATCCATCTAGTGACATAGGGGCTTATATTTAAGCTGGTGAGCTTCTCTAGAATGCCCAAGTGGGGTATTGTTGCGAAGGCTTTTGCAAGGTCCAGGTAGGCTGTGTGAACCACCTTCCCCTCGTCAATGGCCTTGGTGACTGTTTCAAAGAAATCAACCGGGTTAAACCCGGTAGTGTTGGTGTGCTCTCAGTAGCCCTGAACCAGGCATCTGTTACTGCACAGATATCGATGTTTTCCATGCCAAGGAGTGTTTTGGGTGCATGCATCTGGAGGTTTAGACTTCTGGCGTTGGGTAGCATTGCTCTTAGTGTCTTATCCCTTGTGATACCTATGAAGGTGGGTTTGTCATTTGAGCCCTGCCTAACATAGGCACTATGGGGGTAGCAAGAGCCTTTGCCAATATCTGAAAGGCCAGGGGTGACAGGTGCAGGCCGTCCCTAGCAAAGCAGGTAGTTCAACAGAAGATGAATGCCTGAAGGTGTAGTGCCTGTGATTAGTTAGCAGTAGCATATATGACTGCTCACGTGGACACATGCCAGGCAGGTCATATGCACTGTGTCACAGGCAATGTACATGTGAACAGGACAAACAGTGACATCCTGTCAAGTGGGACATGGACATACATATAGTAGGCTATGCAGATGGCACTAGGAGTCCACAGAAGCTCTATAACTATGCATTGCAGGTGTGATCAGTATTCCAGGGTAATTGCAAGCAAACATGCATGCAAACAAAGCTACAGTAAACAGGGCTGCATGTAGTCCATTGTACAACAAACAAGCTGTACCAGTTCCAGTAGGTAACACTGCAAATATGCAGGCACTATGCACATGTACATGGAAATACATGGGTCAGATGGCTAGGGTCCAGTCTCAGTGCACACAAGTGTACAGACCATGCATGTACTGTCAGGATGTACAATAACTGGATAGGAACCCATGTGCTCATACCTGCAGTAATACACATGTCAAATAACAGACACTGAGCCTTCACTCAGTGGTCCCATACTTAGTAGGATGTATGCTCCCTGGCCTGCCACCACAGTATCCCTGACATATATGGGGACTCTCCCTCCTGTGACAGTTAGTTATGTGTGTTGGGGCTGTCTAGCATGGTATGAGATGTGAGCATGCAGTGCTAGGGTGCTCCTGTGTGTCCTGTACCAGTCGTGTAGTACTGCACACATATCAACATCCTCAAACATCCGCAATGCAGAGTCTAGTGTGGGCAACATGCCACTTGCAATTTACATGTCCATCATTGTGTATTACTACATTCATTACCCTATACCCTGTGCTACCTATGTATGTAGCCTTCTGTTGACATCATTACCACCAGTATGCCAACATGTGCAGATGATACACTATGGTACTTACCATGGGTGTAGACAACAGGACATGACAATCACACACTTACTGCATCAGGCATGCTGTGATATACCCACAATTAATTCAGCACACAGTACTGTTAACAACATGATACTATTACTACACATCTATGTGGTCACCCTGTGCATCAGCAACATGTTAACCTGTACCTGCACAGTTGTTACAGATTGCAGGAGGTGGCACAGTTTCATCATATGCACAGGGTGTGAACCTGGTATGCCTGAGTCAGCCACCCATACCACCAATTGACATGTATGTGTATGCGTGTTGGTGAGGGACAGCAGTAGAAGGTGGGGCAATGTTGATGCAGTGTGTGCGTGTATGCAGTAGCCCTAGGTGTTGTCAATTTGCATGTGTGTATGGATGCACACAGTTCCACCTCATGGCTGCCATATACTGGTGTTTGTGGACAGCCACAGACTGTACCTGCCAGGTCATACAGATCAGTGTCTCTGGCCACGGACACGGTACCTGTACCTTGCAGGGGTGCTACGGACCGTATCCAGTACCAACCCAGACTGGGTACTGTCATCAGAAGCAGGTGTTCGTTGACTGGACACAGATCCCTGTCAGGCCTGGCCAGAGCCACGTGCACGTGGTCTCCTGGGGTGGTCTGATGACAGCACAGACCCAGCATTGCTGGGGCTGCTGCTGGCACTACGGGGGCGGCTGCGGCCCTGTTGTTGTCCGCGACGACTGCCAGCTGCTGCTGTTGCTGGCATACGGCCACGTCGACGCCTCAACCGCCCACCATCGCCCTGGCTCATGGACATGTAGTTGTGGAACCGGTCTAATATGTCCCCACAACGTCTGTCTATGACATCGGTGAAATCACGGATGGCAGCCGCAATGTCACGCATACTGTCAGTCATGGCTGTGCGACATGCTGCCAGCTCCCTCAGACCCTGTCTGGTGTACCGTTCCATACGTGACTGTGCCTGCATGACAGTCCGAAACATAGCTGAGGTTGTAAGACCTCTGTGGGCACGTCTGACAGGGGCAGTGCCCATGGATGCTCCCACGAGAACCCCTGGACATCTGTCTGTGTGGTACCATCTCTGGGCCATGCCCATGGCTGCTGTGTGGGGAGGCATGTGCCACAAATACCACATTACCCTGGTCAATGCCCACTGTATGCTGTCTATCACCTAGGGACAGCGGTGACAAAGGGTGTATTGGCAGGATAACTGTGCGCATTGATGGGGTCGACAGCTGTGTACTGTCAATCGGCTGACCAATAGCGGACCCTGGCATACCTTCCTGTGCCATTACACTGATGTCATCATTATCAGTACCCATGGCACCTGACTCAGGTTCCCTGCTACATGACACCAGAGCAGCAACAGGACCTGTGTGAAGGAAACAGGAAACACAGTTTACAATGTCCACACATTACCAGCGATGCACACATGCACAGGTGCACACATGCACAGGTGCACAGGTGCACACGTGCACACATGCACACATGCACAGGTGCACACATGCACACATGCACAGGTGCACACATGCACACGTGCACACACATGCACACGTGCACAGGTGCACACATGCACACGTGCACAGGTGCACAGGTGCACACATGCACACATGCACAGATGCACACATGCACACATGCACAGGTGCACACATGCACACATGCACAGGTGCACACATGCACACATGCACAGGTGCACACATGCACACGTGCACACATGCACACATGCACAGGTGCACACATGCACACATGCACACATGCACACATGCACAGGTGCACACATGCACACATGCACACAGTTTCACACAATTGTACAATACTCAGTATGCGTGATATCAACACACAGACACAGACACACCTACATGCATACAAAGAGCACTACTAAGTGAGCCAAATAGTACTATTACTATCAACACTATTACAGGAATTGTTAATACACACTCACCAGCATGGATAGCCTGCATTGCTGTTATACCAGAGGGTCCTGCAGACGTGAAGAAACTAATGTCAGTGGGCACAACTGTGCCATTGTTACTGAGTATGATACAGGTCAGGAGTACAACAGTCACCTTTCACAGGTCAGCAGCTAATATTGAGGATATCACACTTGCACATTAAATACTATGGTGACAGCTACAAACCAAGGACACACCTCACACATGCATTAACTACCAGTATACACAACAGTCAACTATACATATGACATATTACCTGCATGTTCACTGTCTTGCTGCTGTGTGGCTCCAGCCTCCATCATAATGCATGTCTGCTGCTGTTGTTGTTGCCGGTGGGCTGGAGCCACTACACTCATGAGTAGTCCCTCCAGTCTGGTGAGTGGGGGATGTGTAGCCACCTCACCACCTGTGGCGACCTGTTGCCTGTGGATATCTGGATGCGCTGACGGACATGTCTGATTAAATCACTGCAGTGATGTCGTACCTGCTCATATGTCCTATTATGCGTGCCTATGTCATTTACCCGACGGACAAGGTCTTGCCACAGTGCAGCCCTCTCCTGCTGATTCTGGCTGGTGTGGGAAAAGAGTATTGCATAATCCCGCACCAGGCTCTGGTGTATCTCCTCATCCTCAGCTGTGGAGTAGGTGGGATTCCGCTGGTGGGCCATGTACCTGAGAAAGAAAATAACCTGGTATCAGCAATATATGTCAGCAGAATTTGGCACACATACTACACATGCTACCCAACTGTTATGATACAACATATCTCACATATGTAGCATCTGTCTGTCTATTGGTGGATACACATGTAGATGGCCAGGTATCAGTGCTCGGCCAGCAACTGTGCAACAGTACCTGGCAGACTCCATATGACATACTACCAAACCCCAGCAGTCAGAACACTGATTCAGGTCAAGAGCACCTCCTCACTCTGGGGGTTTGTATCTAGGTACTGTATGGCCTACATCGGCAACTACTGTGAGCTGACCACACACTGATTGCCCTGGATATACATATCCCACCTCCACCACCAGCACAAGCGACTATAGTGCATAACATTACAGATACAAACTTCACACTTTGTAACAGTGATATGGTATCCTTTCAGCCCACTGGGCCAGTGGCAGATACAACCCACAATGCTGACCCCTACACAATTGCTTTCTACAGACATCTCCGAGAATGCATGGATCATGCAATCCCATATATGACCAAGACACTCTCCACAAAGGGACAGCATCCTGTCTGATGGACCCCAGCCATAGACAGATTGTATTACAGAAGATGGAAGCTACTGCAAGACAGAGCATAATTCACTAAAGGGAGGGCATGTCTGAGCAGCACTGGTAAGGATCTATTTTCCATCATACAAACTACATGGGCAACTTTGAGAGGGAAATCAAGAGTGACACTACAGATAACCAGAAGGCCTTCTTCAGTTATGTTAGCAACCTGGTCAGGAGCCATTCTCTATGCCCATAGGTAGTACACAACAAATATTTCACTGACACCACAGATATCGACAACATTGTGGCAGACAGGTTCAGTGCAGGTGTCACCCCGCCCTCTCCCCTGAAATAAGGCATAGTTATCCCAGCTGACTGTAACCTCCCTGTCATCACAGATGTCCAGGTGAGAGACACCCGCAGGACAGCAGAATACACAACATGGATGGGACCTGATGGTATCCCCAGTTGCATGCTACATAACCTCTGACAGGAGCTAAACACACATATAGAAGGGCTATGTAACACTAGCCTGACTACAGGATATGTACCTGTACATTGGCGCACAGCAGCAGTGGTTCCACTCCATGAAGGAGGCACCTCACCATACCAATACAATACAACACAATACATTACATTACAATACAATACTATACAATATGCTATTGCCCCTGTGTCTACAGCAGTGTACTGTTCTGCTACCCTGACCATTGTGACACATGTGGTGTGATGGTACCTGCTGCTGTCACAGAGTTACACAGGGTGACTCATATGTCATATTACCTATCTGACTAACATTCAGCAGGGGTATGTGTGACATGTACTCATGGGGAGTCTTGCTTCTTAACACTGTGTGGTTTATTGCAGGGTATGTCTTATCTGTGGGTAGGAACTCTTACCTCCACATGTGCACACTATTGCAGTGGCACGGACGACACACAGCAGACATTTAGGTTGTGGATGGTGGGAGGTGTTACTATGGTTGTTGGACATCTGTCATGGGTGTGACCTCCATATGTAAATCTGGGAGTGGTAACCTCTATGCGGGTAGCATATGTGTACTCTGTGGTGTTGTCAGTCACTGTGCATTGGTAATGTGTTTGAGTGCATTGTCACAGTGTTGCACATGTCACTGTGTCCTTCTCCATATCTGTAGCTGTCATGTGAGGTCCATACCATGGCATCCATTATGTGGTGTGGGGGGTACACCGACCTACATGTCCATACCTGACTCACCATGTCCGCAGACACATACCATGTGCAGGTATTCCAGGGATAGTGTGCCACTGTGACTATCATTGGGGCCACTATTGTACACATTTCTGACCCTGCTCACCCCTGACACATGCAGTGGTGGGCGGCCAATCACATATCTGGTGGATACTGGTGTAGGTGATCTGGAATGTGGTATAGTACTCAGGATTTGACACTGGTGTTCACTCCATGCCTTTGTCACCAGGCACCTGTTGCAATACATCTGTACACATGTGCCTCACTCAGAAGTTATATACATCTCTCTCTCTCTCTATATATATATATATATATATATATATATATCTATATGTATATAGATATATCTATATATATATATATATATATATATATCTATATATATATATATATATGTCCGTATACATATACACATATATATATTGATGTACATATATTGCTATAGATGTGGTGGGGGGGCACAGAGGGGGTGTGAGTGACAGAGGGGGTGGGACAGGCTGTGTTGCAGGTTGTCATATACAATCATACCTGTAGGTAGTCAGATCAGTCTGTCTATGTATATGTATCTACATATATCTATATCTGTATGTGTGCATTACATAGATATGTTTGTACAATACTCTATCTACATCTGTCTATGTATTCCTACATCTCTCTCTCTATGTATGTATACATATATGCATATCATATGTATATGTATATATATATATATATATATATATATATATATATATATATATATATATATATATACACATACATATGTTGACATACATACATATCCATATGTTAGACAGGTATATCAACATATTTGTCTACCATACTGTATACACACACTAACATACTGCTAAACATACATAACTGTGTAACCTACTTTGTACATGGCACTACAACCTACAATCAAACAACATTGATATGTGCACATAGATGCTCTCACATACAAATGTATGTACAGCCTTCACTGATAGTTGCTGTATGTCCCCTGCCCTTTACACATCTTCATATACATATGGATACAGACCAATGACACATATGGAGGGTTCACAGTATGTAGACCTTTATAGTATTACTTTACATTACCTGTGTTTGTCACAGCTGCTTGTGTTGCTGTCTGGTTCTCTGTCCTGCTGCTCCACTTCCCAGTTGTCAGCTTTCAGGTAGCTGTTGCTGAACAGTTTGTTTCTGTCTGCTTAATTGCAGTGTTCTCTGTCTCTGTCTCTGTCTCTCTCTCTCTCTCTCTCTCTCTCTGTCTCTCACGTCCTTCTCAGGGTACAATGAAAGTATTGCATGGGTGGACATGGAGTACAGCATACTTTTGTAGGTATCTGCATATGCCCATGTGATGGCCTCTGCACCAATTGTTAGGCAGCATTTGCTAATTGCATGCAGCCAGTTGTGTACTGATTGCAGTTCTCACTGTGATTTCAGAACAGTGCTATAAAAAGGTGTGTGAGATAGGCGTAGCCCTTTCAGATGTTAAGGGCAGGGACCATGCTGTTATGCTGTGGACAATGTTCTGTGAGTGTAAAGGTTGGTATCTCTCTCATATTTCCAGGTGTGTTGTAGATTAACATTCCTCCATTCATTTCTCCAGTTTCCTGTACTAACTGTGTATGTACACTGACAACTACAACTACTACTACTGTTAATGTGTGTGTGTGTGCTTTCCTTTCACTTTTGCTTGCACTCTGTTGCTAAGGCTTCAATAGTTGCCCTTTACAGTCACTACTTGTATGCCTGCTAGGTGTCTTGACTGTAGTGTGCTGCTGTAGCTTTCCTATTTTCCATGTACATTCCCACCTTGGAATGCTTGCTATATCTGCTAGGGTGTTACAGCATGCAGTGTGGTCTGGCCATGATGTGGGCCTTGACATCTATTAGGGTATTTGAGTATGCTGCTGAGCAGGCCCCAGAGACTTTCATGTTCATCTGTTATGTGCCTCATGGAATGGTACATATCAGTGGGGTACACCCATTAAAATGTCTGGTATGCTGCAGTTGTGACTGTGGGTTAGCATGAGCATATGTATTACTACACTTTTTCTGCCATGCAAGTGGTGAATACTTTCCAGACTCCATAGTTACCATTGCATGTGTTACACCTTTCTGCCTACTGTTTGTACATTTCACATGGGGTCTGTGGGGCATCCCTGTAAGTCATTCACTGTTGCTATGTCTAGGCTCTTAACTATTCAAATATGGTGGTGTAGGACCCGTCATGTGTACAGATATTTGCAGGTTGTCCACATTTCTGCCTCGTAATTTGGTCAATATCTCATGCACACCTTTTTCTGGCAAGTCACTCTGGGCTCAAGTCAGAATATGGTGACAAACATTCAAGTTCCAGACTGCATACCCTTCCAAACATCCCACAAAGTGTAGACCCTGTTACTTTCTGAACTGTCTGCGTTTGTTGTAACATCATTTGTAATGTGTCCCTGGTTTTGGGCCTTTGCTCCACATATTTTATTACTTGGTCCAGATGTGTTCCTGTAAGGGGTTGTGGGGTATGGGCAGTGCTTATCCTGCTGTGAGTATGTGTGTGTCTTGCAAGGTGCTATGGTGACATTATTACCTACTAGCTTCCAACTAGCATGGCTGTTTCTGTTCACACACTACTATTATGGAAATCCACCAGTTTTGTTTGTAATTCTAAATGTCATGCTTTGTGTACTACACATCTATATTACCTTTACATTCATTCCTACTGTTACATGATATATTTACTTTAGCACAATGTTCTTGTATAAGAGTCATGGCTTAGTGGTAAGTCATGCAGACTACAGTTGCCAAGGTCCTGGGTTTGGGACTCACAGTGGGATTTTATTTCTCTTTTGAACTGAGTACAGGACCTGTCAATCAAAGTGACTAAGGCACATTTAAGCAGTTGTAACCGGGCTAGTGCTGGTTTGCGCGGAGCTCACGCATGCGCACTGACGGTTAGCTCCGCGCACACAAGCGCACACCTGATTACAACCACTTAAACGTGCTTACTCTTGCACACACCCGCGCTATTTTCCTTGAAAGAAAAGAAAAATGGGGAGACAGGAAAGTGGTGAAAAAGGGGTCACAAAGAGGGTAAGACAGTAGGGAAACAAGCTTGGGATGTGCATGAGGGATGTAGGTAAGGCCCATAGCTGCCCATTTCTTCATCAGCAACAGCTGTGCATATATATGTAATTTGGTGTGACATTTGTAACCTTCCACCCCTGAGAGAGGTGTCAGGACAACAATAATACTTGTTGTACAGCCAATTGGAATTGATAGGTTCCATGTCCAGTAGACATGTGTGCGGAATGGGCAGCTATGTATGGGGCGTAATTTTTTGTGGGTACAGAGTGCCCTTTTTTTTTTTTTTCAGGTGAGAGTGGTATGTCAGGTGAAGGTAGTCGGTACAGCTGGGGAGGTAGGTTGGGTAGGTTAACAGACAAGACAAACAAGACGCATACAGGGGCGGTGTATGACACGTGTGGGGGGGTTACACAATTGACGGGGACAGAGGTTTGGATATCCAGAGCCCATGAGCCCACAGATGGCAACAGTGGAACTGATATCCCCACCCATAGGCAGTTGCCACTGTTCCTTCACTGCCCAGGACGGGGCTGTGCTGGGGGCTGTGTAGGCGGGGCAACGGGCATGCCCGTTAGTTGTGCCACCCGTGCCTCAAGCTGGCGTAGGGGCTCAAGGACAGAGTCCCGAATCTCCCTACACACCACAGTCCGGACGCTACGGAGGGTGAGTGGTAGATCTCCTCCAGCCACACTTGCAGAGGGGGGGCGAGCCCCATCCCCTGCAGTGCTTCCACCCGCAGGTGGCACAGGGCCACCGGAGGAGGGTCCGGACTCGGCACTAGTGCCAGGTGCACTCGCCAGCTGAGGTGGGACAGGTGGGTCCGCTGGAACCCGCCTTCCCTGTCATTCTATGTTTTGCATTATGTCATGACAGTTTGGGTTAGTGACATATAATACCATTCACAATTAGTTGTAACAGCATGCATTAGTATTCCCATTAACCAAACACCCAGATATTCACACCATTGAACAGCGTGCATAACACATGCATAATTTGAACAGAAATACACAGTCCAACAACATGCAGGGTTAATTGATGGCAACAGGCCATCAGGTGTGGATGTCTGAACAGGGCAGATGCATCAACAGACATGCAAATATATATGACCCAACACGACAAACGTCCAGGGGTGTTAATTGTGATTGCACATACCATTTTCGCGTGGAATGGGTTATATGTAGTTATAGGTTGGGGTGAAGAAAGTAATATTAACACCTTCGAATAACAATACATATGCTGTACATTTCTAATAGCTACAGTTATATACACACTACTGTTCTAACTACAGTTTCCTATATGTTAACTATTTCAACTTGTTGATAGGACTGTTAATGCAACATCAATATACATTTTATGGTTCTTCATACACATTCATATCTAGCTTTGTTCAGCTACATCTAGGCTACATTTGCTTTACATGGCTGTAGACAAGTGTGGATATATGGTACATCAGACAAACATCCTATCTGCATATTGCAGACTGAGAGCAACATATCCTGATTTTGGGATACACATTCCAGATGCAGCAACACTTTGAACAGATTTAGCAGTTTGGTTTTGAATCTCACATGCATTTCATTCTGTCTTGACTGCAGTATACTTTATTCAGGGGTTATTACTACTGTATTGCTGGATTCATGGCACTTTCTCACACTCTCTCACTTGCTTTCATTTTACTATTCAGGATGGTACTTCTAGGCTTTATTGACATGTTTTAACAGTAGTTATTACAATCCTTTCCAGCAGTCTCACTTCTGTCATGTTTCAGTATTTCCACAGGGATATATTTCACACATGTGATTTATCATCTTCTGCAGCTATACTTTTCAACCTGCTGCAGGTTGTGTACTATTTTCTTACAGGCAGGGCATTTTTATTTCAGGATATATGTCAGACAGTTTCATGTTTAGCTTACACTTACAGGCTGCAAACTATTGTGATCAAGCAATACTTGCATACACTTTCACACTGTTACTTGCAGATTTTATTCCTTACTGACTACACTGCACTCTTATGCTGACTGTCATACTTTGAAATTTCTTTACAGTTACTGGTGGTGGATTACTGACCTGCCTGGTGGCACAACCGCACCAGCCTATCGCCATAGGCTCTGCGGTTTGCAGAACGGACACCTGCAGCTGTAATATAAATGAAGTAATATTGGAATACACATCTCCATAATATCAGCTAGTTTAACTTTTTACATACATAATTAAATGTTACTTACTCAGTGGTGGGGCGTTGGGTGTTTGCCGGGCCTCCTGGATCCAAAGGTTCAGTTGGTCCTGCTTGCGTCTCTTCAGGTCCGCATGGTGGTGACGGACCTGCTCACCTGTCCTTGGAATCCCTGTGGCACTGGTGAGTTCATGAGCCAACCGGTCCCACGCCTCAGCCCTGTATGCTCCCCAGAGGACCTGGCCCTGCATGAGTTGGGCCTCATGATTGTGGACTAGGAGCCAGGCCATGTACCTGGACTCCTCAACACCCAACCTCTGTGCTCGAAAGTGACTACCCTCTCCTACTCCTGACATTCTGCCTGCAGGTCTGTTCTACAATCGTTTATGCTGTGTATTCCCGCCTATGGGGCTTATATAGTCTGTTTTTCCCGCACATATCTGTGATTGGCCATTTTGGAATTGTATCAACTTCAGTAAACCTGCATTGTCATGCTCTAGTTTGTATTCATTCCTATATATGAGCTATTATTGCATTTCTAGGTACTGCTGTCATGGCTTAGTGGTTCTGTACCTTGACTATGGTGTATAGTATCCTGGGTTCGAACCTGGCCACTGCTTTTTATTTTTCATGACTGTCTAGACATGCTGAGGGGTGTGTCTGTGTAAAGGCAGTTTTGATACGGCTTGCTCAACGTTGCCCGTTGGTTAGCTTGTTTGCGCGGTGCGCAGCTCTGCGCAAACGTGGTATGCTGGTTTAAGCCTCATTTGGCTATCGGCACGCATATTACGCTCAGCTCACCTAGGGGCACTTAGATTCAGCGTGTTAAACCACTGCTCAGCTACGGGTACTCATTTTGCACCAGTTAAACCACTGCTCACGTACGGGCAGATGCACTCACCCTGTTAAACTTTAGCTCAGCTATGGGCACATCTGGCATTTTTTCTTCTTTTGTTCCCTCACATTTCTTCAATATAAATGGGCTCTTTCATTACATTTTACATAAAATGTGGTTTTATGTGTACATATTTGTCAGGGACTTGTTTCGTGCTTATTTTGCTAAAAATAAAAATTGGTGTTGTGGGGACTCGAACCATGAATGCCTGCTCTTCAGCCAACATCTCTACCGCTACGCTATTGCTTCTTGGCTTACTTTGCATATTTAGTTCTTATATGCTTTCCCACTGACTGCTAACTGTAGCTGCTACGGCACGCCTCGCAAAACGAAGCAGCGCACTCACGGTTAAACATCTTTACAATTTAAAAAAATATATAACATGTTCATTTATATTTCTTTTATGTTTATAGTCTGTAGGGGCATGTATTGTGTTGTGTTTATTCACATTTCCGTGGACTCTGTTGTGGGTGTCTACTTTGGGCACTTTTACACTTCTGGGGGCGTGTCCGCTTGCAGGGCTCGGCCTACGGACACACCCCCTACTGTCTTACACGGACCGTGTTAGACTTAGGTGTGATTCAGCATGCTCTCATGAATATGCAGAGCATGCTGACATAACTCCGTTTAACTGCAGCCTCCATGTAAGAGTTATAACTCTTACACAGAGGCTTTGTGAATCCTGGGGATAGTGTTTGAATAGAGCAGTTACCTTTAAATATGTGTTTGACTAGAGCAGTTACTTGTGTACACAGTATTACTTGTGTACACAGTGTTTGACTAGAGCAGTTACCTGTAAATAAATACTCTATGTCTAACTAGAGCAGGTTAGTTACCTGTAAATACATAGTGTTTGAAGAGAGCAGTTACCTTTAAATATGTGGAGTTTGATTAGAGCAGTTACTTGTGTACACAGTGTTTGACTAGAGCAGTTACCTGTAAATATGTGTAGTTTGGCTAGAGCAGTTACCTGTAAATACTCCGTGTCTGACTAGAGTAGGTTAGTTAAATGTAATAGAGCAGTTACCTTTAAATATGTGGAGTTTGACTAGAGCAGTTACTTGTAAATACACAGTGTTTGACTAGAGCAGCTACCTTTAAATATGTGGAGTTTGACTACAGCAGTTACCTGTAAATACACAGTGTTTGACTAGAGCAGATACTTGTAAATATGTGGAGTTTGACTAGTGCAGTTACCTGTAAATACTCGGTGTCTGACTAGAGCAGGTTAGTTACCTGTAAATACATAGTGTTTGAATAGAGCAGTTACCTTTAAATATGTGTTTGACTAGAGCAGTTACTTGTGTACACAGTGTTTGACTAGAGCAGTTACCTTTAAATATGTGGAGTTTGACTAGAGCCGTTACGTGTAAATACACAGTGTTTGACTAGAGCAGTTACCTTTAAATATGTGGAGTTTGACTAGAGCAGTTACCTGTAAATACACAGTGTTTGACTAGAGCAGATACCTGTAAATATGTGGAGTTTGACTAGTGCAGTTACCTGTAAATACTCGGTGTCTGACTGGAGCAGGTTAGTTACCTGTAAATACATAGTGTTTGAATAGAGCAGTTGCCTTTAAATATGTGGAGTTTGACTACAGCAGTTACCTGTAAATACTCGGTGTCTGACTAGAGCAGATTATTTACCTGTTCATCCATAGTGTTTGAATACAGCAGTTACCTTTAAATATGTAGAGTTTGACTAGAGCAGTTACTTATGTACACGGTGTTTGACTAGAGCAGTTACCTGTAAATAAATACTCTATCTGACTGGAGCAGGTTAGTTACCTGTAAATACATAGTGTTTGAATAGAGCAGTTGCCTTTAAATATGTGGAGTTTGACTAGAGCAGTTACCTGTAAATATGCGGAGTCTGACTAGAGCAGTTACCTGTAAATATACGGAGTATGACTAGAGCAGTTACCTGTAAATACTCCGTGTCTGACTAGAGCAGGTGAGTTACATGTAATAGAGCAGTTACCTTTAAATATGTGGAGTTTGACTACAGCAGTTACTTGTATACACAGTGTTTGACTAGAGCAGTTACCTTTAAATATGTAGAGTTTGACTAGAGCAGTTACTTGCGTACACAGTGCTTGACTAGAGCAGTTACCTGTAAATACTCTGTGTCTGACTAGAGCAGGTGAGTTACATGTAATAGAGCAGTTACCTTTAAATATGTAAAGTTTGACTAGAGCAGTTACTTGTATACACAGTGTTTGACTAGAGCAGTTACCTTTAAATATGTAGAGTTTGACTAGAGCAGTTACTTGCGTACACAGTGCTTGACTAGAGCAGTTACCTGTAAATACTCTGTGTCTGACTAGAGCAGGTTAGTTACCTGTAAATACATAGTGTTTGAATTGAGCAGTTACCTTTAGATATGTGGAGTTTGACTAGAGCAGTTACTTGTGTACACAGTGTTTGGTTCAGACATGATCATCTGATACTGACTTGTTGCTTCATCGTGCCTGTGAATTATGTTATATTACTGTTTCATTACTGGGTCCTGTGGCCTTGCTATATGGTGCTGGAAGTAGTGTGCTTTGTGAACCCAACTAGTATGTACAAGTACTGTTTCCACTCCTGCAGTCTGTTACTTTATTCCCACAGTTAAAAATGCCTGAACTGTTCATATCTTTCAGTAAGAGGGTTTAAGCAATGTCCCTCAAATAGAGGATGAATGGAAGCTTGCATTTATCCATTTGTTTTTCCATATATCATCTATTTATTAAACCAGCAGTCTGGATTGCTTTCTGTCATAGCTTGCACTCCCATTTTAGAGCACTGCAGTTGTGTTCCCATTGTACTGGAATCCTACTTAGTAAGAGTTTTAACTTTTAGTTTTTTTTGGGGGGGTGTTTGTTTCTTACTGTATACTCTGTTACCCTCTTGATGGAATCTACACATATAGTAATTTTTGCAGTATGTACTACAGCAAAGAAAAGTGTGACTATGCCATTGAACATAAGAAGGCTTTTGTATTTAACATTACTTTCCACTCTGACTTTTTTGAAACTTACAAATGCAAAAATATTTGTGACAAAAGTTGTATTCATATACCACAACCATACTTATTTATAGTACAGTTCCTTGAAATTCAAGACAGATTACAAAAAGAATAAGTAATACATAATATGTTATGACTCATAAACAGGGCAATGAAATTTGTCATTAAAAATGTCACAAATTAAAACTGAACTCTGTATATACGTGTGATGCATTATCAAAGTTATTGCTTCTTGGTAAATATTCCATTCTTTTTCCATAAATTAAAAAGATCTTCTTCTTCTTTTTGCCCATATCAGTAAATATTTAGAATAAGTAACACACATTTTTGTGCAAAGCTTTCATACTGATGAGTGAGTGAAATATGCATTATGGGAATTATTAGACTAATGCTGTCATCGCTGAATCTGTATCATGTTACTTAATGTTTCATTTAATGACTGTGCCGTTCTGATTGTCGAAGCACTCTGAAATGCTGAACAGTACCACGGCAGTGACAAGATGATTTATAGGACAGGGATATGATGTGAGAGGCATGTAATGAGGCATACTATACTGCAAGGACACACTTACTTACAGAAAGAAAAAAAATGTGAAGCTACATTCAAAAAGAATTAATATGAGTTTTAACATAAAATGGAAATAATACTTCTAAACATGAGAAAATAACTGATGATTTAGTTTATGATGTGCACACGTCTAGCTGACATTATCTGATTACAAATGAGGGGCAATCAATCCATAAATTCATTTTTCATAACTCCAGAAACTATATCTTTCATAAGTCATTAGAGAAATGAATAACATTTTTAAATGTTTTGCAATAACACTATTATTACAGGAGATTGTGTTTATCATTTCATAATCTTGCTAAGAAGTTTTAATTAAAGAACTGCTAGCTGGAAAAATGATGTTGCTATAACTATCTTTTTCCTGAAATAATTAGAAAATGCTTCCCAGGTACACGGCAGGAGATGCTGTGTAAACACCATGGTAGAAAATATATTAAGAGATGCAGTATGACTACATTAAGTCAATAAGTTTTAGGCAGATGTTTCCTGGAGATAACTAGCACATCCACTGGTTATTACGCATACACTTATGAAATACAGGCACTAAACTTTTGCTGTAGCAGCATTCATAGGTGTAGGACAAAGAGATTGTAATGTTGTACAATGTAACTCCACGAGTCTTAGTTCCTGGATTCTTAAAGGTGAGTATTAAATCCCCATAAATAATGCTATGTTAAAAGGTTTTAAAAATACAAAGAAAAGTTTACTTACAGTCGAATGCTGTAATCAGGACTCTGTAATCAGATGGTTTAAGTGCCGTTCTGTTGTACATTTCATTTTAAAGCCTTGCTATAGCTCTGAGGGTCATTTCCCCAAAATAACCACAATGGTGAAAACTGTTAGCTTAATATGCCCACTGGATAATGTATAAATTAGGAGAAAATGGCATGATCCTTATTTTATGGTTTTCAACTATTTGATCACATTTCAGTCTATGTTGAATTTGGGAATCTTTAAATGTGTTAGAAAAAAAAGTTCTAGATTTTGACAGCAGAATTTGAACTGCATGCAGTAAACCCAGAATTCCTGTGTCTCAGCTTGTGAAATGGACTCCCACTGTATGAATTTATTCTAACCTATGTCACCTTATTTTATGATAGCAAAATCTTGGGACTGCTACAAGTGCTTGTGTGCTAACAGCTTGTAACACACCTGCTCACTACCATTTGCTTGAAAAAGTGAGTGATTAAAAATGCTTCACAGTGTAATCAAACAATCCAAAAAATACTGTGGTTGTGTCTTAAAAGAGCCAATTCAAACTCCTGTCCAGTGGAAATTTATTGCAAATAAATAAGTCACCAGAGTTAAGTGCTTTAGTTCTACTCTGTTTAGAACTTCATCTGAACTACATGCACTGACTTTATTCTGGTACTTGAATTTAAAATTGCTTTTCTGGGTCAATGACATCCATCATGATATGCAAATTTTAAAGAGATGAAGCACATTTAATCCACCCCTTGTATCTCCCATACCTATATAAACCAGTGTAATCACATGACGAATGAAAACCTCCTTCCCAAGCCATTCTTAAAGAGACAGTTATCTCAAAAAAATGCTAATATATCAGAACCTACTGGTTAAAATTCAAAACATATAAAAATCTTTTTGTGACATTAAAATGCAACCATAGTACAAAAAAAAATCATAAGTGGTCAATTGTAGACAGTAAATTACAAGTGTAGTGCCTTTAATTGTAAGACTGTGTAACATAAATATATTCATTTAACCCTGGGGTCTGTGACACATTAAATAACAACAGCCAACAAAATTCATACCATTCCAGCTTTTTCTCCCAACGTTCACCTCTATCTCTGAAATCTGCATCTTTCCCAAAATAGAAAACAAGAACTTTTTAAACATTAGTACATATCTTTGAAGGCTTACAGTGTTTTTTTCATCCCCATTTTTATTGCATAGGTGTGTTTGTAAATCCTAGTCCATAAAGCACACTCAGTCTTCCATACATGAAATGCAGGGCATGTAAGGCAAGATGCAAGTTAAACTATCCCTCTCTCATATCTACTTGTGCAAAATAAAAATTTCAAAGAAGAGGGAATGTTGATGTTTAAACTCTCATAAATAAACCTACATTGTGAACAGGCCCCATACATGTACATCTCCTTGTTTCTGTCAATTACCTGGCCCTTTTTCCAATAATCCTTTAACAGTTGTACTGCTTTTAAAGACAAAAGTAGAGGATTCACCTAGTCTTTGAGTTAGACCAGTGGAACCAAATACCTCTGACCATGTTTTGCAAAAACAATATTATTCATCCCACTTGAAATGTGGTTAAATGTGAGGATCATAGCATTAGACACCTGGTTATTCCTAGTGTTGTGTAATACTCCAAAGTCAGAAAACCCTGAATAGTCTAAAATTGGTTTGTAGTTGGTTACTCTTCCTTCAACGGCTGTGCTATTTATTAATGCCATGAGGCGAGCCCTTTCCAAAAATGCCTTAAGTTTGTAAAGAATGCAACAATCTCCTTTTATTGTCTGCTAAATAAAAAATAAATATTTCTTACTGTTTGTGTACAACCACTTGCTGTTGGTTTCTCATAATCTCTCATGTATAGATATGGGAGATGCAAGGGGTGAATTAAATGTGCTTGATCTCTTTTAAATTCCCATATCATGATGGTGGGCATTGATCCAGAAAAGTAATTTTAAATTCAAGTAGCTGGTGTAAAGTTTTAACTGCACTAATGTGTCCACTAGATTCAGCCTATACAAGTGAACAAAGGCAAAACCTCTTAAAAATAAATGAAATTATTGTCAGTGTTCAAATGGCTGTAATTGAATTGTTTGTTTGATTACGATGTGAAGTATTTTTATTACTAGTTGTTTATTATGCTTTGAAATGTCTTCCCAGGAACTATTTGAAGCCTGGAGCTGCAGCTGCTCCAATGAATGAATGAAGTGAATGGTGTGTCACTTCTTGTTATGCTAATTACCTAGCTGGTTTTGAAACTGGATGGGAAGGAGTTATGTTAGGAACCAAACTATTGCGATACAGTAAGCTAAGCCATGGATAAATGCAAAGAGCAATCTGCAAACAAGCAAACTGCAAACAAGTCATTGCAGCTTAATCCCCCCAACCACTCAACTGGCAATGGCATACACATTCACAGTAAAACAGCCTTACATGAGTGGGTGGTACAGGAATATACATTAAATATCAGTGGTAAGTCTGTAAACTGTAATGATACACTCAGAGATAAATTTAAGTAGTTTGAAAAGCTTTTATTCAAATTTAGGAGTTTGCAACTCAACAGTCCTCAAAGGTTTGAGGAAGTGGAAATTCCCCAATGGTACTGAATATGATTCAATAATGCAGAGTCAATTGTTGGAATTTTTTTAATCAAGGACAATGATAGACAGTTGGTAAAATTAAAAAAAATACCAGTGATCTTTTGTTCCAGAGTATTGAAAATTATTTTTATCGTATTTTCAACATGGTCAACAGTAAATGTGCCACTATAAGAAAGTGAAAAGAAAAAAAGTCGATCCGTGACAGGGAGGTCTATAAAGGAAAGTAAGCATGTATCCAACATGTATCTGAACCAACAAGCCAGTGTCAAATGGTGAGTTACCTTGGCAGGCAGACAACGTGATCACTTGGGTGTATGATAAAGAGAATTATATCTCTGAAAATCAAGAATTTTTTAGAACCCAATTTGAGGAGTTCCAGAAGAAAAGCCCAGAAACATCAGGAAAATGTTATTTCAACATGGGGGAAGAGGTCCAAAACAACATATTACCCCAGGAAATCATGTTCCAAACAAAACAAGGGGAGAGGCAGCAGCAAAACCAAGAATTAGAGATACTGAATATTTCAACAGTAACAAATATGATGGCAGTAAATACTGCAGCTGCATCAGGTAACATCACTGAAGTCAATGGCCTGAGAAATTGAGGTTTGGTTACAAACCAATTTGTCCAAGGACTTCTTCAGGTGGGGCTTAGGTAGAAATAGACATGGGAATTAAGAGGATAGGGAAAGAAAGCTAGTTGGGGGTGAAAAATTTAAATGGGAATGTAGGATGATTTGTATTGAATTAAAGTATGTATGTGTTGTTGCCTTTTGAATGAATTGTCTGAAGAAGTAATGGCTACCATTGCGAAAGCGCTCACCTTTTTGTATTAAATCAGAGGATTTTCCCTTGTTGTGGTCCTGCCTTTTATTCCAGTCACCTTCCCTACTGGACTTTTAAATGTTTGGGGAAACTGGAACTCCTAGTGCAGTAGTGCCTCACAGTGAACAGCAGAGAAGCTGTAGCTATAATTTAATTACTTTTAAATGTTTGAGGAAACTTGTTTCCTAAGGATTAGTTGAAGTTACTTGAGGGTTAAATAAGTTGGTGTGTGCTGGGGCACTAGGTTACTGATTTTGGTTGTATTGATTTTTACAAGTTGTGGTTGGGGGCCTTGTGACACAGTTCTAATTTAAGTAGCTAGGTTCAATTCTAGGTCATCATTTTGTTTGTGAAATGGGTGATGTAGATTGTAAGATTAAAATATTTATGAAGGACTTTTTTAGCTGAGTATATGTAATTTTGAACCATTAATCTTTTTGCATTATGAATCATAATTCTTCATATTCAGTGAATCTAAAATAGTGACATATTAAATGATAAATGTGAATTAGAACGTTTTAGAATAAAATATAGTTTATATTGGTTATAAACGTGGAAATTCTTTGGATGCAGCTAGGAGAGCTTGCAGGATGATTGATTTTGTTCAAAAATGTTGGCTGTACTAAAGAATAAGATTGCAATTTGTAGGTTGTTCTCATGTTTTCCCAGCTGAGTTTTTCCTGTTTTAGCTTGGCTACCTTTTTTATCTGCTTTGGGGTCCAAGGCCTACATTGTTTTGTAAGAAAGCTCTTTGATTTTAATGTTGCTACTATCTAAAAATATAATGCTGATTGTGCTAAACAATGTTAAAATGTTTAACACGCATTTTTAAAGTGTGAGTGTAAACGGGGGTGAGAGGGTTAATTTGGTAACTTCAAAACTATAGGGCATCATTTGATTCAAATGTTTCATATTTCTGCAGAAGTTCCAGGTTTTGACTCATGGTTTTGGTTTGTTTCTCATAAAATAATAGTTTCTGGCAAATCACTAGCAACTTTCTGAGGACTGAGGTCAGGAAATAATGGCAGACAGGTTGTTTTAGACTTAGACTTAATATATGCATGTAGTGGGTACTTCAAACTCATGCTAAGGCAAAACTGGTTATTCTATCAACCTTCTATCTTTACAGCTTTCTAAGTTTGTAACAGCAATATTTAATTAGCTTCCTATTTTTCGGTCTTAGTCCTCCATTATTGGTGTCCTTTTCAGATTTCTTGCTCTAAACAGGGTGAGAGGTACAGTTCCATTGTACAGGAGCAGTTGCTTGCATGGTAGAGCAAGCAATACAAGTATAATTCCTTGAAGAGGAAACTGTGGACAAAATTGCTCATCGGTTTGGTAATGGTGAGTGTTATCTACTTCCCTCAATGTTGCAATATTGACTGCCCACAGTTTATGCACAGATGAAATGTCTTTGTGATATAATGAGTAAGGGGAAGAGGTCAAAGGATCTCTCTGTCTCTCTCTCTCTCTCTCTCTATATATATATATATATATATATATGCACACACACACATTATATATATATATATATATATATATATATATATATATATATATATATATATATATATATATATATATATGTAGGTTCCCTACATTAGACAAGGGCCGGCCCGTACTATTGGACTGCCGGACTGCAGCCCCCTCAACTGTAAAATAAAGAAAAAATAAAGAAATAAAAATTTAAAAAAATTTAAAAAATCGCAGACTTTCGCGCATGCGCACTAGTCCGGACTGCTGTTGAGACAGTCTGGAGCATGCGCAGATTGTCTCAGCAGCAGTTCTGACTGGGAAACATGAAAAACAGAGCTCCCAGAAGTCTATGCAGTTTAAAAAACTGCATAGACTGTCCTGGAACTCGCTGGGAAAACGCGTTGGGGTCGGACTGCAACATCAGCAGTCTGGAATTTGCTACAGTCTCGTCGGGGGAAGATCTCACGACGGGCGGGGTCTTGTGTGGATTTGCGCAGGTTTTCATAGCTTACTCAGACAGGGATTTGGGTTTATGCTACAGGGATTTGGATGTATGGTGGTTTGCTACAAGGTGTGTGTGTGTGTGTGTGTGTGTGTGTGTGTGTGTGTGTGTGTGTGTGTGTAAATGCCCCAGGTGCAATATACTAGTGGTTAGATTCATGGTGGTGTGGTCGGGAATACCTCAGGCTTGAACCCTGTACCTTGTATGCAGGTGTTAAAGACCTGAATTCCACCACCATTTGTAAAAAAATTGCAGATTTTTGCCTCATATCTGATCTGATCTGTTCCTCATAATATCTGTGGTTTGTAAATGTTGCAATGCTTGATATTTGATGGTGCAGTGGTAGCATTGTTGCCTCACAGCTGCAGGTTCTCAGGTTTGATTCTTGGCTGGGGTGCCATCTTTGTGGGGTCTGTATCTTCTCCCTGTGTTTGTGTGGGTTTGCTTTTGTGTCCTCCCATGTTACAAAGACATGTCTGCATTATTTCTTCCTGGGCCTCTACTGAAAATTGTTTTTTTGTTCCAAGTCAGACTGTCCTGATTAACAAATGTTAAATAAAATTGACAGGCATTTGAATTTCAGACTTCAGGTTTCTGAATGTTTAATTCCTTACATATTTGATGGTGCAGTGGCAGTATTGTTGCCTCACAGCTATAGGTTTTCTGGTTTGATTCTTGGCCTGGGTGCCTTCTGTGTGGAGTCTGCATCTTATCCCTGTGTTTGTGTGGATTTGCTCTGGTGTCCTGCCATTTTACAAACACATGTGTCTACAGTATTTCTCCCTGGGCCTCTGCTGAAAATTGTTTTTGTTCCGTCAGAAGTGAAATTGACAGGCATTTGAATTTCAGACTTCATATTCTTTAGAAAATACATAGTAAAACAACTTTTTATTCTAGCAATAAATATATAGTAACACAACCTTTTATTATAGCAATTTTCTAAGTTTATAAGATGACTATTTGAAATGTGTTCTTATTTTTGGGACTGTATTACCCTGTTATTGGCTTTGTCCAGGTTTTTTGTGCTAAGGTTGACAGCTATGGCAAGAACTGAATTCACTGAATATGTTTGAGGGCTGTATTCCCTCATTACTGGGTTTGTCCAGGTGTTTTGTGCTAAGAGGTTGACAGCTATGGTGAGAA
Organism: Protopterus annectens; assembly: GCF_019279795.1. NCBI lineage: Eukaryota > Metazoa > Chordata > Ceratodontiformes > Protopteridae > Protopterus > Protopterus annectens. The sequence goes on along the minus strand of NC_056748.1, from coordinate 1,018,328,577 downwards.
CTGAATTCATTAAATGATAGCCATTTAAGTTTCAGTCTTCCTCTCTCTCACAAAGCAGCTGATTTGGCGTAGTGGTATGTTGCTCTGACTGTTTTGCACAGGGACCTTGGCAGTAAAATGTATGGTGGTAACACAGCATTTTTCTTTCACAAAGCAGGTGATTTGGCATAGTGGTATGGTGTTCTGACTCTTTTGCACAGGGACCTTGGCAGTAAAATGTATGGTGGTAACACAGCATTTTATTCTAGCAGCTTTCCAAGATTATACAAGCAATGTTTAATGTGTCCCTGGTTTTTGCCCTTTTGACCCACCCCAATAAATTTGGATTTTTCCAGATTTCTTTTGCTGCGAAGTTGAGATGCAGTTGAGTATTGAGTAGATTTTACAAGGAGCTGTGAGCTGCAGGGGAAGAGAAGTTTAGTGCTGATTATGCTAAGTCAGCTCGCATTGCTAATAGCACAACAGGTTGTGTACTTGTTTTTGATGCAGAAGGTTGTTGGTTCTACTCCCATAAGGGGTGAATGCTGCCGTACTGAAAGTTAAGATAATAACTATGAGCCTGTTATCAGTTTGCCATCCATTTCCTATTGCAATATTACTAGCTTATTTTTAATGTAATTTAGGCAATTTATTCCTCAGGGGCATCAGACACTTTATTTTTCGATGAAACCATGAAATATAAAGGTGATTGCTAGCAGCAACCTCTTCATTACAGATTTATTTAACATGGAATTATTTAGATGACTTTTTTACTACTTCAGAGATTGTGCAAATTTACTGATAATGGTGGACTGTAGAATTGTGCATATTTACTGATAATAGTGGACTGTAGAAATTTGAGTAGACTTTTATGATGGAAATGTTCTGAATTGGGCAGTTTTGTCATTGGTGCATGCGTTTTGTTTCATTGTTTACTGGAAAAATGTTCAAAGCAATAGGAAGGTGCATCAAAGAGCATGTTTCATATGCAAGGGGCCTATGATTTGAAAACAGCCCAGAATTAATCTTTATCTGCCACGGGTAAAATGTATTTTCTTTGAATGTGGGTTTCAATGTTGTTTCAATGAATGTGAGATTCAATGGCAGAGAAGTTTTAATGCCAAGTTTGTTTAGCAGATGTCTTAGTGTTTGTGCTGTAAAATGCAAAATAAAACTTTCAAATGAAGTTCAAATCATCATAGAAGTAAATCAGTATGCACATTAGTGTTTATGGTAAATGGAGTGAAATAGCCAAGTAATGGGTCATTGGAATGGCTGCAGGGGGAGGCTCCATTCGACCATGGTTTTGTGAGGGGGAAGGGTGGCAAACTTAGGCAGCCCCAGCTGAACCACACCTCCCAACTGTCCAGATTTTCAAAGAATGAATAGATTTTTTCTTATTATTTTTGGTTTGTTTCTCACAAAATTTGTGGTTTTCTGGCAGATCATTTAGGAATTAAGTCACTAAATAATGACACACTGAGTTTCAGACTTCATAACCTTCAGAAAAATGCATGCTAAAGTAAGACCTGTTCTATCAACTGTCTCAGTTTATACAAGAGCAATTTTTAGTACTGTTTATATGTTCGAACCCCCAATATATTTGGCCTTGTCCAGATTTATTGCATTAACAGGTTGAGAGGTACATGCAAATAAATTGCTTTATAGAATTAGGAATAGCCAAACCTTTCAACTGTCCCTGATTTTGGCTCAAAATGTTGCTCTTCCCCTAATGATCCCTCCGCAAAATAGCAATTTTGGAAGAAAACATGGAGGGTTTATAATTAAGAAATAACTGTAATAATCAGATTACATTTATTTCAGAAATGCATGTAGATTATTTTATTTTGTCAGCTGCTTAAGTTAGCAGTACTAATATTAAAGTATCCCTTCTTTGACAGGTTCCCAGCTGTATTGTGTTTCTATTTTATATTTTTACATCACATTTTTGGTCCATTTTTCATAAAATTGTGTTTGTTTTGGCAAATTAGTAACAAATCATTAAAGACTGAAGTTAGAAAATAATGACAGACATTTGAGTTTCAGATTTCATACCATTCAGAAAATTCATACTAATGCAAGACCTCTATTAGCTTTCTAAGTTTATAAGAGCAATATTTAAAAAATTGTCCTTATTTTTGGGCCTTCGTCCCATTTCTTTGTATGGCTTTGTCCAGATTTCTTGGTCTGAGGTTGAGAGAGGTATGACAAATGTGTCAGGGCCATCACAAGTCAGCCAGAGACATTTCAAACTGTGACATATTTGTTGCACCCCACTCCCCCATGTAGTGACTCTGGATGTGTCGAAGGAGTAGTTATGCAGAGTATCCCTCCCATCCAAGGTAGACACAAGTACTAGAGTGGCTTTTCATCTGTCCTTGATTTTTACAGAATGGTCTGGTTTCTGTCATATTTTTTGTACTGTTGATTTATGCTTATTACTCAAAGTGCCTGTTGCTCTGTGTTTAAGTAGCAATACTTTAATGGCCATTAGGTAAGCTTGGCTGAGATTGCAAGATGCAAGTAAGCTTTAATAATCATACTGTTAAAGAACTGCCAACACTGAAAGCCTTTCTGTTGCCATGTAGAGAATACTTAACTAGATAATGTATAAGCCTTGGGTATTGAAATACATATGCCAGTATTTGTAATAAAGGACAGGATTACATTATTTTAAGAGTCTCATTACACTTGGAGACTTCCAGTCATTTCTGCAGGCTTTACCCGTAAACAGAATGCCAATCGTGTGTTCCATAACCTGTACAGTAATCCTTTTAAGCAATGTATCTTGAGCTTATTTCTTGTTTGCTTTTCATTTTTTACTTTGATTATGTTTTCCCCAAGAAACAAGTAGATGTCAGGTAGCAGGTCTTTTTTTGGATAAAGAACATTTTTACAAGTGGGGGCATCAGAGATTTCTACTTTCAGCATGTTACTTGGTACTTTAATAAAGCTGAATATAAATTATAATTAGAACTGCAGTGCAAGCAGCGGTTTGAGTTGAGTGCTGCTTGTTTTTCTTATACTTGATTTTGACTGGCATTCCATTAATGTATTTAAAAAAAAGTAATTTATTTTTTCATGCCTCACAACCTTTTTTTTCCATCTAGATATTAAGCTGTCATGCAACCAATGCACTGAAATATTTTTATTCTTCTACACCTCATTTTGTCTTGATTGGACTCTCATAATGACGGTTTGGCACCCAGGGTAGTATATTTAGTTTTTGTGGTTTTGAGCATAGCTCCTCCCCTTTCTAGTTGGCCGCACCCCTTACCATTGACCCCACCCATTCAGCTGTCTCCTGCAGCCCCCCCTTTGATTTGAAGTCACCAGCCGCCACTGCGTTAGACTGACAGCATGGAAGATCAACACTCAAAACACCGATGCCAGAAGAACGATGAAGCAAATGACCGGCAAGTCATAATCCCGACAGCGAAAACACCGAAAAGGGTAACTTGTGAGCGTGACTCGGCAAGTGTGCAATAGTGAGGGACTTAGGGTTAGGGTGCAGGTAAGGTAAGTGTGCGATAGTGAGGGACTTAGGGTTAGGGTGCGGGTAAGGTTAGTGTGCGACAGTGAGGGACTTAGGGTTAGGGTGCGGGTAAGGTGAGTGTGCGATAGTTACGGACCTTAGGGTTAGGGAGCGAGTAAGGTGAGTGTGCGATAGGTACGGACCTTAAGGTTAGTGTTTGGATTAAGGTTAGTGCATAGATAGTTTTGTGTAAGGTGTAGTGTAGGTTTTTAGGTTGTTGGTGTGCTTGTGTTGTGTGTGTGTGATGTGTGTAACAGTGATCTTTTTGTTTTGTTAAGTGACAGGATTGTGGTGCGTCGGGCATGTGAATCTTCGTGTTTTTGAGGTTTCGTTCTTCTGGCGTCAGTGTTTTGAGTGTCGATCTTCCAAGCTGTTGGTCTAACGTATGGAATCCATATATATATATATATATATATATATATATATATATATATATATATATATATATATTAAAAGTGAGATGATACAGGAGTAAGTACAACTACGAATAGCACACGAACTGAAACTTAGGAGGTTTGCAGGAGTGAGATGGGATGAGGGCTTTGAAGACGGGGAAGGCATAAGGGTTAAGGGCTTAGTCTCACAGATGCCCTGTTTTTTGTGTATATACACACACACACACACACACACACACACACACACACACACACACACACACTCTGAATCAAAGGATTACCTCTGCATACAGCAAGAGTCCCCCTACAACAGAAGCGCTACATGAAAACATATTCTACAGACTACCATGAGTGTGTAACTTGGAGTGCAATCAGCAATACTTGCATCAGCAGAAACAAATCCAACTGCAGCTTCATAACTAAACAACCAAAACAACATATCATTTTCTGAATGCTATGAAACATGAAACTGTTACATATGGTATTACTGACTGACGGAAATCATCAACAATTAAATAATATAAATGAAAAAATGTTCTTTAAACTGGCAGCAATCATGCCACATTCCTAGTGCCATGTCCCAACTCCATTTACACATGAGCAGCACTTGCTACTTTGCATCCTGGTGAATCTTAATCTGCAAAATCGCAAAAAAAAAAAAAAAAAAAAAAAGCACACACACACACACACACATATATATATATATATATATATATATATATATATAGAGTAAAAAAGAACAGTTACTATTTGTTGTGGTGAAAGGAGGATAAAGTAGTTACATAAGCAGGCACTGAAATGGAAAAGGATAATCTTTGGGAGACATACGAGTACTTAAAATGAATCAGCAAAAGCAGTGCCAGAAATGAATGATGAGCCAATAGGTGTGATGTGAAAGCTGCAATTGTGTGAGCATACCTGTTCATCTGATTTGGTGAGAGAAGGGCCCCACTTAATTTTCAGGTAGTTATTTTGTCTGATGCACAGATGGGAAACAAGAGGGAGCAATGACTAATGGGAAGGAGTAAAAAAAAAGTTTTGTCCTTGCTGTTGTGGGCAACAGTTTGATTAGAGGAATTCCCTCTCTTTCAGAGGTTTTACACTTGTCTTTTCCTTTGCAGATGATGGCAAGCTCAGAGTTTGCATCAGCTGGTGGTCGGAAGGAAGTGGACTAAACAGGTGATGGATGCTGCTGCAGTGAATATTAAAGCAATGGGAGCAGTGCACAATGAAGTTTCAGGTAATGATACTCTGTTAGGTGCTCATTTGAGCATGTCAGTGTTGGTATGGTTTGGGAGCAGTGTGGGGACAGCTGAAGATGAGGTACATCAAGGGCAGGGTAAAGCAGTTGGTGTGGCTGAAGAATGACGGACGTTTGGGAGCCCTCTTTTTTGTGAAAGGAGGACAGTTTCACGAGGAGGCTTTTGGTGGTGAGGAGGGTTTAGGTTTGATTAGGGGAGTTTGTGGTCATCCACAAGTGTGGTGTAGTCACAACACGAGGTTGGGTTGGACTTTGGGATCCAGCCAGGTGATTGCTTATGTAAGTAAACTATGGGGCAATTGGGGGGGGGATCTTTTGACCACCTCAAATACCACTTTTAGTTAAAGGACAGATCTGGAAGGGGGAGTTTGTTGATATTTTGAATTAATTGATGTGGTGGGGTAAAGCAGGTGACAGATGGAAAGGCATGTTAGTTAATTTGAGTTTGCAGCAGCCTGAATTGGATATGCTATCTTTGTTGTTACATGGATTTCAGGATAGCTGGGGTAAAGGGAATTTTCAGGGGTAGAGAAAGGGGATGTCCTTTCATGGGTCAAAGGGAAGACTGGGAGAGGCATTTTCCCATTTATGCATAGGTATTGTCTCAGCTGCTCGTGCCATTTCCTGACTCAGATGTTGCTTTTGAATTAATAAATGGGTTTTTTGTTAAGGATTTTCTATTAAAACATGGGTGGGAGGGTCAGTTTGTAGGAATCCTTGTCTCTTATAGAGGAAGGAAGAAATTCTGAAGCTTTGGTGGAGTAGGAATGGTGGGCAGGTAGTTTATCAGGTTTGTTTGATATTCTTTCCTTTGGGCTGCTAGGAGATGGTATGTTACATGGGTAACTTTTTAAGCGTAGGTAGGGTTTGATGGAGCATTGTAGGTATGTGAGTGTTTTGGGGGATATGTGAGGAACCAGGTGTTTCATTGGCTAGGCAGAAGTTAGAGTGCAGGCCATGGTTTGTTTATTTACTAGATGAGAAGGTAACACATTAAAAGAAAAGCTTTGAGGGGGAAATCCAAGGACAAGGAGTGGATTAAGGATGTTCTTCAACTTTTTTGGGGCTCTGGAAGTTTACATGTCGGTAAGTTCACTTGGGTCATTTGGATGAGGGTTAATAAGTTGGTACATGTTGTTTTAGTATTGTGGTGTTTTTTTGGAACAGTTTAGTGGTATGGCCTTTTGGCAGACAGATTGGGTTGTTCATGGGGATTTGCATTTGTTTACAAATGTAGCAGGAGGTATTCGGTTGTGGGAATAATTTCTGGGGGGGGATTGGTTTGTGGCTTGTTGGCCAGCAGGAGGTAAAGATGATTGGAGGAATGTTGAATACTTGGAGTTGGTTTCAATTTGGCTGGCATTGTAAGTTTAGCAGGAGAAGTTATTGGGGAAAATGTTTCATTTTCATTTGGTTAATATGGCAGTACTATGGATTGTTAATGCTGATAGATGAGGTGCGTCAGGTTGGAGTCTGGGGCAGCTTTGAAAAGGAAGGCGTATGGTAGGGCATTGCTAAATTTGTTAAATTTGTGTTGCAGCTGCCTGGGGGAAGGAGTTTGGTGGGAAGGATTGTTGAGTTATTTGGTTCAGGCTTGGGAGCAAGGTAAGGCAGCATAGTTTGTCGAGGAGGATTTAGCTGTGATTAGTATAGTTGCATGGGAGACAGGGTTATGTGAATTTGCTAAATCATGGTTGGTGGTTCACATGCTTGAAGGGTTAGGGTAGGTTTGATAGTGTGAAGATTGATGGGCATTGGCTACTGACAAGATAGGTTTTATTGCGAGGGTTGGTGTTGGTAAATGAAGGTTCATTTGGGCTACAGTTTGTGGAGCATTTGCTTTATCTATGTATTGAAGTTATTCAGAGGGTGGTTTCTTGGTCAGCAAATGCTATGTTGCTCATAAAATGCTTTTTGGCCTTATAATAGATAGTTGCTGCGATGGCAGGATTACTATTAAATTGATCTTTTTAAAAAGGAAATCTCATTTTGGTCATTATTATATCTTTTGGGCAGTAAAAGGGGGCTGCATTTAGGCATGAAGATATTCAATTAATCTTGCTTTGTTTCAGGTGCCATTGGGCTTCTTAGAGTTCTGGTGGAACATTTAGCAGGTTATGACCTGGGAATAATTACTAAGCCACTGTTGGTAGATAGGATAAGTGAGGTTTTGTTTAATTTACAGAGGTTATACAAGGGTATGGGTATTACTGTGGCATTGGAGAGGGTCACTGGTTTAATTTCCACCACTTAGGCAATTGGCTGCTGTTGGTATTTATATGACAGGTCATTGGGAGGTTGATGACAGGGGTCCAGTTTGGTTCAGAGAGTATGGAGTACACCGAATGATGTTTGGCTTCACCCTTTTTAATGTACAGTCAGGTATGTTTTGGAAGGTTTTGTTGGAAATTTTGGTATGAAGGAGGGGGAAACAGCCTGGTCAGGCTGCTAGGCAGAGAAGAGGGGCACGCTTGTCCCCCTTCTGTTCCCCCTCTGCTGTTGGATGTTCATTTCAATCCGTTGGGAAAGGAAAGTGAGAGGTTGGATGCTGCTTTATTAAGCAAAAGTGAGCGGAGGTAAGGATGCTGCTTATATGTTAGATGTTTAAATCAATAAGTTGGAAATGAAAGTGAGCAATGGGATGCTGCTTGATAAGTAAAATAACAAGTGGAAGTAAGGATGCCACTTATTTGGTCAGAGTGAGCGAGGTCATGCTGCCCTAGTTAACAGTTATATGGATGTTTATGCTGTGATCAATAAATAATATTGGTCAATAACATAATTTGGTGTGATGTGTTTATTGAAGGGGACTGGGACAATTTATAATTACAGTCATTTGGACATTGGCAATGATTTTGTTAATACGTATCTCTTTCTAGTGAGGACATTTTGATTATTCATGAGTAAATGGACACAGCATTAAAAACAATTCTGTGTTCTTTGAAAGCAAATACTTCCAACAAATAAAATGGGTGGCTATGGGAACCTCCTATGCCTCTGAGTCTGCCAACATAGTCATGCGATACTGGGAAAAGTGTTTTGTGTTTGACAGTGAATCTTGGCTCTGTATTCAACTATATCTAAGATTTTTGGACAATATCTTTATTCCGCTGTGGTGACCCCTAACCGGGAAAAGCCGAAAGATACAACAACAACAACAACAATCTTTATTCTGTGGACAGATTCCTCTGCTAAATATGATTAGATTTTTAGATATATTAATAACAGTGTAAACTTTTTTTTTAGTTTTACATATGACAAGAGTAACAGCAATATTAGTTATTTAGATGTCATGGTTTTGAAAAACATGGCATGCAGTAGATGAGAATTAACTATTTTTAGGAAGCCAACCTTTTCCAGATGTTACCAACATTACTTGAGCACCCACTCTTTGTGGCAGAAAAAGAGTTTAATAAAAGGGCAAATGGTGAGGCTTTCGAGGTTGGTATCTGATGAATATAGAGCTGCAAATATTCAAGATGTTACTTTTTGGAAAGGGCTTACCACACAGAATTATTGAATAACAAAGCTGTTAAAGTGGTCTCAGAAAGAGGGATCAATTATAAACCAATTTTAGATATTCAGGATCTTCCGAGTTTGGGATATTAAACAACACCAGCAACAACCAGTGATCTAAAGCCATGATCCTCACATTTAACCACAGTGTAGGTGAGGTGAAGAATTTTTTTGCACAAATTGGTTAGAGGTGTTTGGTCCCATTGGTCTAACTCAAAATCTAGGTGTAGCCCTACTTTTGTCTTTAAACGTTACAATTGTTAAAGGGTCATTTGAAAAGGGACCAGTGAAGTGACAGAAAATACTAACAAAAACAGGGGGATGTACAAGTGTGGGGCCTGATTGCAATGTATGTTTAAGACAGGATAAACATTACCATCCCGTTATTTAAAAACTTTATTTTCCATTGGTACACAGATCTCTACAACAAGAGGGATAGTTTATCCTGCATCTTGCCTTCCATGCCGTGTATTTTACATTGGGATAATTGAACATGATTATGGACTAGGATTTACGAGCACACCTTTGCAATAAAAAAGGATGGGGCGTGAAAAAAACATCCTAAGTAAACATTCAAAGGTGTATAGTAACTTTAAAAGGTTCTTGTTTTTTATTTTGGAAATGGTGCAGCTTTCTGTGAGAATTGGAAGTTGGGAGAAAAGGCTTGAAAAACGATGAATTGCCTTGTCAGTTGTTATTAAATGCCTCTCAGATCCCAGGGTTAAATGAATACATTTCTGTTAACAATGTCTTATAATTAAAGGCACTAAACTCATAAGTTAGTGTCTGCAATTCCTAACTTACGATTTCTTTTAATATGGTTGTATTTTAATGACACAAAAAGTTTTTTTTAATATGATTGAAATTGTAACAGATAACCTTTTAACATAATTTTAACATAGTGGCATATATGCAGCTGTACCCCATAGGAACAAGAGCAGGGAAAACCCCAGAAACAGACCCACATGGTGGAACCATAACATCAACAAGCTTTATAATAAAAGGAACATAATTTTGACCAAAAGTAAGAAGAGTTACTCCTAGAAAGTTACAGCCTTTGTCACTGAAATAATCAAACAAGTCAAGAACTTAATAAAATCTGCCAAAGTCAAGTTTGAGGTTATAATAGCTACCCAAGCCAAAGACAATCACAAGGGATTTTTAGTTATGTTCATAATCTCAAAAGCACAACACAGCAATGCACTGAGGTGATTGTGAATAATGTTACCTACACCAAGGCTGAAGATATAGTGAACCTATTGGCCAATAAATTTAGCTCTAACTTTACTGCTCTCTCTCTCCCCCCTTCATCTGCCTCTCAATATATATATAAAACTGGCTCACCTCCAGCTATTACACAAGACCTAGTCTGAAAAGTGCTATGAAAAGCTAAAAATACTGCATTAATGGGTCCTGACAATTTCCCATTAGCCAAATCCCTGACAACACTGTTTAATCTCAGCCTCCATAAAGGTTTTATACCAAGTTAATGGAGAACAGCTACAGTTATTCCCTTACATAAGGAAGGAACTTCCACAGATTCAGGCAATTACAAACCCTTAAGTCTGACCAGCCTCAAATGCAAAGCCATGGAAAGATTTATCATGGAACTAATCAATCAGGACATAGAGAACCGTCAAATACTGGACCCGTCTCAGTTGGGATTCGTCAAGGGCAGGTCATGCTTACTCAACCTGGTGGATATCTTTGAAATGGTCACCGTAGCAATCGATGAAAGCAAAATGCTGCATACCACATACCTGATCCTAGCCAAAGCTTTTGACAGAACTGCTCACACAGGCACAGTAGAAAAGCTAAATAAACTGGGAATAACCCTATGTCACGCACTGGATTGCCGCCTGTCTCACAGATAGGATGCAGGATATCAAAATAGGTGAGGTTATCTCCGCAAAGAAGCCAGTCACCAGTGGATTTCCCCAGGGCTCTGTGCTAGGGCCTGTTGTGTTTGGCATCTACTTTTCTGAAGTAAAAGCTATTACCAAAGGGCTCTGGCTGACTATGTTTGCAGATGACTGCAAGCTAGGAGTAGTCATTGAATCTCCAAATGACTTAGCCATCCTGCAGGAAGGTTTGTCCCAAATAAATAAATGGTGCCAAAATCGTGGACTGAAATTAAATGCCAAAAAATACATTATTGCATCCTTTGGGAAGTAATCTACCACAGGGGAACTACCACACTGACAATACTCCCTTAAGCGTTGAACCAGTTGTTTGGCATTTGGAAACTTATGTGGACAGTGACCTAACATTTGACCAACATGTATTCATTGTTGTAAGAAAGTCCTTCTATATTACACAGCTTATAAATAAATCAATTGTGTTTAGCTCTAGGGATGACATTGCCCCCTTTACTCAACCCTCATTATACCAACCACTGAATATAATGCCCTGTTTGGCATGTATCTATCCAGACATGCAACAACTGGAATGCCCACAGAGATATCTTACTAAAAGCTGTATGGAACATGGCTAAAGTGTATAAATAAACCTTAAAGTAATGTTGTAAGTTAAAACACACTAAAACTGATTACTAAAATAAAAACTAAGTTTAGTGCTTTCACATCAGACCATTGCCAATAGGTTACATAGTAGCTATTTAAAAGTTTGTGTGTTTTAACTTATAATGTTTCATTAAAATTTAGTTATGTGCTTTAGCTGTGTTATGTACAGCTTCATGTGTGTTCTAGATTCTCTTTTTGGAGCTCTGTATCAGTTAACCCACAGCAGATTATTCTGTTATGTTTGGATTTGTTCTGGTTTTGCTTTAGGAATGGCTGAAGAAATTTAATATAGAAATTGATTTTACTCCACCTTCTTGAGGACTGAACAACTTTAATGAGGTTAAGACCTGTTTCACTAAGACTGAGAGCAACCTCTGCTTTGGTTTGAATGGTTCAGCTGCTTCCATGGTTTCTGATCCAGAGACATTTGGGAATATGTAGATGGAATTAGAAAAAGGATGTCTTAAAACTGAAAAGATTATATTGGCAAAGACTACATCTTGAAGCCTGTCTGCACTTCAAAGTGATAGCCCACGGTTTAAGAATATAGAAGATACCAACGTATGGACAATAATATCCTGATTTGTTAGCAAAATGGCAAAGGATGAATTTAGAAGTAAGTTTTGGCTATATTAAGTTGCTTTTTGAACATTCTTTATCCATAGAAAATAGTCTGATAACGGAAATTGATAACAAAGAACAGACACTATTTGATATGCTACCTTCTAAAGCAACTTCATTAGCCTTAGAAGTGCTGGCTAATAGCATTTCTTTATGAAAATAAACTGTAGATGCAAAAGAAATGCAAATTAAGTGGAGACATAGCAGATTTTAAAAATGGAACTCTCTTTTCTTGTCTGAGAAGAGAAAAGGGCCTGGTTGATCCCTTCTATCAGGAGAATGCAGGTGTTAATTCAGAAGGAGTAACCCCTGTGGCCCAGGAAGCTACCGATCTAGACAAAGCCAGTACTTTGGATAGAGCTACTTCACAAACATCAACTCCTGATGTTAGACACAAAACAACAGCACTGTCCTATGCTGATACTCCATAGGATTTTCCGTTGCCTCCACACCCCATAAGGGACATACCTAAATCAATGAGATCAGTCAGTCAGGGGAGGGAGAGGAGAGCACATTCTACAAAGAATACTTTTAAAAATGTATCTAAAGATGAATATATAGCTCTTCAGAGTTTACAGAATAATAAGGACATCATTATAAGACCTGCGGACAAGGGTGGGGCCATTGTTACATTAGATAAAGATTATTATGAGAGTAAAATGACATGGATGTTCTCTGACTCAACAACATATAAAGAAATAAATGGAAGATACATAGATAGGATCATCAAAGAAATAAAAGATGAAATTTTATGATAATCCTATATCCCGCCATATTCCTTATGAGTTATGTGAATATTTTACAATGGACTATCCTGTCATACCAATTATACAAGGCCTGCCCAAAATTCATAAAAATGCATTAGATCCTCCCCTAAGACCCATTATCTCAGGTAATGTTTGGTTAACTGAGTCGCCTTCAATTTATGTAGAAGCGCATTTGAAACCAGTATGAAATCATTCATCCACAGTTCTTAGAAACACAAAAGATTTTTTATCGACTATACATGAGCTTTTATCTAACAATGAAATGGAAGAATTTTTTATTTGTATCATTAGATGTGAATTCATTATTTACTACTATTACAAATAATCTAAGTCTAGAATATGCGAGACACTACCTTAGAGCACATAGTCACTATTTTAATACTTCTCTCTCTGATTACCAGCCTACTTGAATTGACCCTTGAAAATAATGTCTTCCTATTTAAAGATCTTTATTTTATACAGACCTCAGGAGTGGCCATGGGTATCCCATGCACCAGCTCCTATGCAAACCTGGTGATGGCTCATTGGGAGGAAGAATATGTACATAATAATTCTCATTTTCCCCTTGTTTAAAATATTATAAATGTTTTGTAGATGATATTTGTATTATATGGACAGGAATTCCAGATGGTTTAAAGAACTTTTTATGTTACCTATATTCTTCTACATCCTTTTTACGTTTCTCTATGGAATACTCTACAGAATCTATACATTTCTTAGATGTTAGGTTGACAAGAGAAATGAATGGAAAAGTTACTAGTCAACTATACAGAAAACCATGTAGGAAGAATATGCTAGATGAAAGAACGAGTATACATCCCGGCTATACATTTAAGTACATAGTGAAAAGCAGGTAACACATACATCATACCTGACTATAACAAATGTAAGGAGTCTCTAACATCTTTTAGTGAAAAAATATTAGAAAGGGGATAGCGCAAGAAAAATTTTAAACACATTTTGACCTTTGAAGGAGTAGGCAGATATAACAGGTGATGTTCCTATTTTTCTATAAAGAATGATGCTGCATCTAATTTACCTAATAGTAACTGAAGTGGCTAACTCTTCTAATTTTAGACAGACTGAAGTAACAGCTGATGTTAGAATGTGCCTAGCCTTTTCATCAGATATAACTAATATATGTTACATGGTCAGAAATAACTGGTATATCCTAACAGTGGATGATAAACTTCAACGTCTAATGGGGAAGCTCCCTCTTTTACATTTATGAATAGGAATACGTTAAAATGCACATTAGATTCTAACAATCATAACATAAATACAATTAAATCTCAAACAATAGGCACATTTAGTGGTAGGACGTGCACCAGCTGCCCATACATAGAGAATGGTAATTCATTCAAACATCCAGTTACTGGTAATAAATACAGATTTTATCTTTATGCAGACTGCACAAGTAAGAATTTGCCATATTTAGCCAGATGCAAGTAGTGTCCAGTTTACTGTGTTGGAAAAAGAAAGAAAGACTGCGAGAGCATTTGGTACATGCACATATACATGTTTAGGTATAAAGCAGTTTGTTTTTTGCTTGTTCAGTCCTTTGGGATAGTAAAAGCCTTAAATTTATTTATAATACAGAAATTGCAGTGTTTTCTTGGGTGCTGGACATTTTTTGTGGATTTGCTTGTACTGAGCATACAGCAAAACATCATGTAGAAAAGTGTCTCGATTCAAACACTGTTTTTGCTCTGTATGTTCATGTGTGTGTGCATACACACACATATAGACATATATATATATATATATATATATATATATATATCATGAGACACGAGATAAAGAAAAAATCATAAGTGTATTTTTCTGAAATTTAAATGGAGAATATGCCATTTTCCTTGTGCTATTCTCAGTATCCATGTATGGGCACAGTTTAATGTAGTGCTGTTTTGTGTAGGTAACAGAAGAAAACAGTTGCTATAGACATCTCACACAATGCACCATAGAAGCAACTGAAAACCTTTCTGTTCCAGATGTCACAACAAGTAATATAAGTGAATAATATTCCAGCTGGCTTAAGATCAGGTCCCCCACTGCATTATCTAATTCTTTCTTAGATGATGTATATTTTGTTGTACACCATACAATGTTGTAGTATCAAGTAAGTACATTGTGTACAACATGCTGAGGAGAGATGCAAGTTTCCAGATGCCTCCCAGGACTGAGTTCAAGTCCTTATTGAAACACTTATAGTACTTGTTTGGTAAGCATATATTGTTGTGGATTCATGGCTTCTAGATTTCTACTAGGCTAACGGACCAGGGGGCCTTTCTATGCCTAGTCAAGTTTTCCCAAAAGAATAATGATGTTCTGTATCCAAACAGAACACTGAAGGGACAGGCATTTATAAGCGGGGTCTATATTAGAACGTTGAAATTTCATTATTTTGAACATTCTAACATCGACCCTTATTCAGCGAACACTGAAAATAGTGAAATGACAGGTAACCAAATTTTTTTCCTAGGGAAATAATTTGGTTGTCCGTTTCTGTCGTTTCAAAAGTTACGAGTTGGGTTCAGGTAAGTGTGCGATTGGGCATGGGTTAGGTCAGTCAGGGTTAGGGCGCGAGGGAGGTATGTGTGCGATTGTGTAGACGTGAGTGTTAGGGCGGGTTAGGTGAGTTAGGGTTAGGGCGCGGGCCAGGTATGTGTGCGATTATGTGGACGTGAGGGTTAGGGCGAGTTAGGTGAGTTAGGGTTAGGGCACAGTTGAGGTGAGTGTGCGATAGTGACGGACTTTAGGGTTAGGGTTTGGGTTAAGGTAAGTGGATAGTTAGTGGTATTTGTACAGTTTAGTGTAGGGTTAGCTGCAAGATTTTGGGTGTATGTGTGTGGATTGCTGTTTGTTTGGTGTGCTTGTGTTGTGTGTATGTGTTTTGGAACATCAAATTGTTTCCCTAGGAAAAAATTTTCTGTTCTGAATGTTCAATGTGATCAACATTTGCTGAATATGGGTCGATGTTAGAACATTCGAAATAATGAAATTTCGATGTTCTAATATAGACCCTTTATAAGCTACCTCTATCCATAGGGACATGGGTGCCAAGGCCAGTGTAAATTTCCTGTTCCCTATCCACTGGTCTAGGTTGCGCTTAAACTAGTTAATAGATGAACTCAGCTTCACATGGATGGGAAACCTGTTCCATAGATAGGGACATTCTCTGGGACACATATCTGACTCTCTAACATGTTCTGTTTAAGTCACAAACAAAATTCAGGTCCCTAGACCTTGTATATCTGGTACCCTTTGACTTATGAATATGCAAAAGATTCATAAGTGTGGGGTTTGTGGATGCCTTGTAAGCCAGGTATAGATCATTAGTCAGCAATTTATAGGAGCATGTGTACAGGGAAAGGTCTTTAAGGTACTCTGCATAAGAGAGGCCTGTTACGCCTTGTATTCTTTTTGTAAGGAACGTCTGAGGTTGCACTAGTTGCTGCATATGCCTAGTCAGGTACATACCGAAAGGAGCATTATACTCTATGATTGGACAGATAAGGGTAGAGTACAGTTGTATAATGGCTTCTCTGGACCTAGATGCCATGCTCTTACTTATAAGTTGTGCAACATAAAATTATTTCCTCACCACTGTGGGCACATGGTGGTTGAAGATAAGGCTACTGCCTACATATGTACCCAGATCCTTGACCACTGGGTCAGCTTTTAGGGCCATATTATCAACATGGTAATTAACCAAGATGGTTGACTTCCAAAATGGGTACAATTATGCATTTCTTAGCATTGAGCTTAAGATCATAGCTTTGGCACCATTTGCTAATTATTGACAGACCTTCTTGAAGAATGCTAGTGTCTGCAGAGTAGTTGATGATAACCTCCATCTTGCAAACAGCTTCTGCACTTGCTTCCATTTCAGAGAAACAGATAACAAACAGGAGCAAGCCCAGGGGGAATCTGTTAGTGACTGATATCTTAGTGGAGGTGACCTCACCTATTTTGACCACCTGGGTCCTACCAGTGACCCAGTCAGCTATCCAGTGGGTGATAAAAGGTTTTATACCTAAATTATTTATTTATTTATTTACTGACATTTGATTACCAGGAAAGTCCAACTGGGTAGAAGCCTAGGAGAAAAGCTCTAAAGTATTACAAAACATTTTAAGAACAATAATGTTAAAATCTTTAACAATAAAGCAAAAAGCATCTGCAGTTTAAATAATAATAAAGTCGACATAATATAAAAATGTTGGTTAAGAATCAATATGTTATATGACAATCATTTGAGAAATTTTAGACAGCTGGTAGATAAATTAAAGGTAATTTAGTCTAATGAAACAGGAATTGCAATATGAAGTGAAGGAAAAACAGGCTTATGATATATTTAGAGAGAAAGCCAGGGCAGTGAATTTGATAGATTTAAAGAAGTAAGTGAAAAAGGGAGAGTAAGGAGGTAAAAGGAATGAAAAGGTACTTGTTCACACTTAGGGATATAGTTTATCCTGGCTTTGAGCAAGAACAGAGACAGAGTTTAGCTAGGAAATCTTTCAGAGTGGTTACGAAAGATGGGAGGGAGGCTATTGACCTGATGGGTACAGGTAAGGAGTTCCAAGCCTTAGCAACCTTGTACAAGTAGAAACAATGCCCAACAGATTTGGTATCTTTGTAGACAGTCGTTTGGGTATAGAACTTTCCAGCATATAACCTACAGACACAGCTAAAAGTGATTCAACAGTGCTCTAGCCAATACACTTACTGAGTAACACTCCTGAGCACACAGGCATGTCTTTCTAAAAAGCCATTCTAAAATTAACTAACTGATGCTTTGAATTTTGTTTTTCAAATGTTTACATTGGAGAACAATGGGGCCTCTTATAAGCCAGAGGAAAACAGCCCACATAATTTGGTTCATGCATAATCATGGCTTTTCTTTAATTTTCTTCTACAACAAATGGCTTTCACAAAATTATGCTCTGGGTCAAATAGGGATCGACAATATTTTTTCAATGACATGAATAGTTTCTGGGATTCATTGTGAGTTTCCATTTTTCTGCAGTTCTAAGTGTGCCTGCTTAACCACTGCATCTCCTCCTAGAATGTCCCAGGAAAACTGTAAGTTACAGCATGACTATTTTGCATGGTTTTCTAAAATATTTCTTTAACTTTAATAAATTGTACTAGGTCATTTTAGCAATGTAATGAATGCTCATAATGCATATATTGAGGTATTTTATTTTTCAATATTAAACTTTGTTTTATGATTGGCGTGGTTTAAGTTTCCATCATTGCTTTATATATGAAATAATTCACTTCTGTACTGAGACAGCTACAGGATTTGGATTATTACTTTTATACCCCATATTATTTTTCATAAATGGCTAAACTATCCAAAACTAATGCGTATGGCAATCAATTCATAAAGGCAATGCAACTGGAAATATAGCTGAATCTATATCTGCACGCATATATACATGTGTACATGCTTGTTGTGGCATAGTGACTACTTAATTTGGGAAACACACTCTTTGTGCTGGTGTTGTATGTGCTGTTTGTTCATCATTTAGGGGTGCATTTAGAAGATAATTTGTTTTGGCAGGAAAATGAACTGTTTCTTATAAATGCAGTGCAGGCAGTCAGGCAATTAAGAGAGGCTCTCTGGGACAACTAATAGGGAGTAGGTATCTCTTGAGGAATATCATGACTGGCACCTCTTGAAAAATTCAGATGTCTGACCTCTGTGTCTAGAAAAAAAATATCCTGAAGAGTAGTCTCCCAGTGAGCTACTTATAAAGAAAGAAAGAAAAGATCATCTGGATGATGACCCTGAAAACTGGAAACAGAATCTGAATTGTTGCTTTGTAATGAGAAATAAATGGAATCTTTGCCAGTATGGTAAAGAGTGTGCTGAACAGAAAACAAGAGTGGTATCTGTAAGCACTAATTAAGTTACTAGCCAGCTTTGGAAAAAATGTTGCATCTTTTAGCATTTTTATATTAAATGACAGATAAAAAGATCTAGGGGGAATTTAATAAATCCTACACTTTTTTTTTTTTACTGTATAGGCATCGTGCCACACTCCTTACATGAAAGTAAGTAAGTTTTAGATTCAGTAAACACTGCTGAGCAGTGTGCATGCATGTGCCAACATGGGAAGTTCCGTGGCATGCAAATCACCTTATAAGCAGGTGAATTCCATGCAAATGAGTCAGGTGGAGCAATCCAGCAAGCAGATAGTCAGCTCTTTGGATCCCGTGTCAGTGTCCGTAGTGTACAGGG
This sequence comes from Protopterus annectens, assembly GCF_019279795.1. Classification (NCBI taxonomy): domain Eukaryota; kingdom Metazoa; phylum Chordata; order Ceratodontiformes; family Protopteridae; genus Protopterus; species Protopterus annectens. Next base: position 1,018,309,731 of record NC_056748.1, on the reverse strand, counting down.
AAAAATTCCATGTACAGGAGTGTAGATAGACAAAAGGGGCTGTATAAATGTAGATTATAAGGTATTCACGTCAAGCTTAGATAAGAGATTAAACTCAACACTTTGCTTGCTTAATAAAGGAAGATCAAACTGGCTTTATAATTAATAGGAAAGGACTTGACAATTTATTTAGATTATTTTCTTGGATTGACATTGCAAATAAAAACAAGAATGAATTATCGATAATAATCCTAGATACAAACAAAGCATTAGATTTAATAAATTGGTCCTGTTTATAACATTAAGAGAATACAACTTTTCTAACAAATTCATATTACTAATTGATAAGATTCATGCTAACTCAATATCTTAAAGATAGGCACTTTCATATCTAGTCCCTTTGCAATTTTAAAAGGAGAAAAACAAGGATGTCCACTATCCCCTTTATTATTCACACTTGCAAAACAACCGTTTACTAACTTCATAAGGCATACTATAAATATAAAAAGTTATAAATTAAATGAAAATCTTTCCTGTAAAATCCAGTTGTTTACTGATGATATTTTAATCACTAGTGGAAACACTGAAACATCTTTAGAACATTTAATACAATCTATAGATTTTTTTGAAAAACTATCAGGGCTAATATTCAGTCAAATAAAACAAAGACATTGCAAATGAACAAACCGATAACTGATACACTGACTACATTTAAAACCTTCAACTTTGGAAATTCTCAAATAAAATATTTAGGAATAATCATTGAATCAACCTGCACACAATTAATAACATCTTATTATCAGCAGGTAATCAATACTATAACAAAATTAAGAGAAGCATGGAAAAAATTATTCTTTACTTTTGGGGACAGGCTATCTCTAATTAAAATAATAGCATTACCAAAGATTTTATACATCAGCCAATCATTAATACCCCCCCCCCCGTCAAAAACAATTATAAAAAAGTTAAACTCTATTTTAATAAACGTCTTGTGGCACCCCAAGAAAAATAGAATCTCACAAAATTGGCATACTTTAGGTTGAAAAGAGGGAGGTATTGCTTTTCCTAACATTGAACTATATATTACATCTATGATTATAAAAACAATTTGCATGTGGCTACATTCCTCTTTTACCTCATGCTAGAAATCAACTCATGTAACATTGATAACACAAAATAATAAAAATAAAACTGAGCCATTTATAAATATTGATAGAAATGTATTCTCATGAACTATAAAAAGGTTATTTATTGAATGAAAAACAATATATCCTCTTTCCTTTTATGAATCAAATTCTTATATTATTTAAAAACTCTAACTCAAATTATTTATGTAAAGATCTATCAATAATATTATTCTCAATAGTTTACATGAGCAGATGTCCAATATCTTTTAATACCAATAGATTTGCAGGAGAATGGGCTTATACATTACATCAGTTCTTGTAAGGAAACAAAATACATTCTGCAGATTATTTAATTGCAAACTATAGCATATAAAATAATAGATGGTTAAGACTTGCAAACCAGTGACCCAGTTAGCTATCCAGTGGATGATAAAAGGTTTTATACCTAAATTATTTATTTATTTACTGACATTTGATTACCAGGAAAGTCCAACTGGGTAGAAGCCTTTGAGAAAAGCTCTAAAGTATTACAAAACATTTAAAGAACAATAATGTTAAAATCTTTAACAATAAAGCAAAAAACATCTGCAGTTTAAATAATAATAAAATTGACATAATATAAAAATGTTGGTTAAGAATCAATATGTTATATGACAATCATTTGAGAAATTTTAGACAGCTGGTAGAGAAATTAAAGGTAATTTAGTCTAATGAAACAGGAATTGCAATATGAAGTGAAGGAAAAACAGGCTTATGATATATTTAGAGAGAAAGCCAGGGCAGTGAATTTGATAGATTTAAAGAAGTAAGTGAAAAAGGGAGAGTAAGGAGGTAAAAGGAATGAAAAGGTACTTGTTCACACTTAGGGATATAGTTTATCCTGGCTTTGAGCAAGAACAGAGCCACATTTTAGCTAGGAAGTCTTTCAGAGTGGTTACGAAAGATGGGAGGGAGGCTATTGACCTGATGGGTACAGGTAAGGAGTTCCAAGCCTTAGCAACCTTGTACAAGTAGAAACAATGCCCAAACGATTTTATATATTTGTAGACAGTAGTTTGGGTATGGAACTTTCCAGCATATAACTTAAAGACATAGCTAAAAGTGAGTCAGCAGTGCTCTAGCCAATACACCACTCCTGAGCACACAGGCATGTCTTTCTAAAAAGCCATTCTGAAATTAACTAACTGATGCTTTGAATTTTGTTTTCAAAAGTTTACATTGGAGAACAACGGGGACTCTTATAAGCCAGAGGAAAACAGCCCACATAATTTGGTTCCTGCATAATCATGGCTTTTCTTTAATTTTCTTCCACAACACATGGCTTTCACAAAATTATGCTCTGGGTCAAATAGGGATCAACAATATTTTTTTTAATGACATGAATAATCTCTGGGATTCATTGTGAGTTTCCATTTTTCTGCAGTTCTAAGTGTGCCTGCTTAACCATTGCATCTCATCCTAGAATGTCCCAGGAAAAGTGTAAGTTATACCATGACTATTTTGCATGGTTTTCTAAAATATTTCGTTAACTTTAATAAATTGTACTAGGTCATTTTAGCAATGTAATGAATGCTCATAATGCATATACTGAGGTATTTTATTTTTCAGTATTAAACTTTGTTTTATGATTGGCGTGGTTTAAGTTTCCATTATTGCTTTATATATGAAATAATTCACTTCTGTACTGAGACAGCTACAGGATTTGGATTATTACTTTTATACCCCATATTATTTTTCAGAAATGGCTAAACTATCTAAAACTAATGTGTATGGCAATCAATTCATAAAGGCAATACAACTGGAAATATAGCTATATCTATATCTGCATGCATGTATGCATGTGTACATGCGTATTGTGGCATAGTGACTACTTAGTTTGGGAAACACCCTCTTTGTGCTGGTGTTGTATGTGCTGTCTGTTCATCATTTAGGGGTGCATTCAGAAGAGAATTTGTTTTGGAAGGAAAATGAACTGTTTCTTATAAATACAGTGCAGGCAGTCAGGCAATTAAGAGAGGCTCTCTGGAACAACTAATAGGGAGTAGGTATCTCTTGAGGAATATCACGACCGACACCTCTTGATAAATTCAGATTTCTGACCTCTGTGTCTAGAAAAAATATCCTGAAGAGTAGTCTCCCAGTGAGCTAGTTATAAAGAAAGAAAGAAAAGATCACCTGGATGATGACCCTGAAAACTGGAAACAGAATCTGAATTGTTGCTTTGTAATGAAAAATAAATGGAATCTTTGCCAGTATGGTAAAGAGTGTGCTGAACAGAAAACAAAAGTGGTATCTGTAAGCACCTATTAAGTTACTAGCCAGCTTTGGAAAAAACTTTGCATCTTTTTAGCATTTTAGCATTTTTATATTAAATGACAGATAAACAGATCTAGAGGGAATTTAATAAATCCTACACTTTTTTTGTTACTGATTAGGCATCATACCACACTCTTTACATGAAAGTAAGCAGGTTTTAGATTCAGTAAACACTGCTGAGCAGTGTGCACGCACCTGTTAACATGGGAAGTTCCGTAGCATGCAAATCACCTTATAAGCAGGTGAATCCCATGCAAATGAGTCAGGTGGAGCAATCCAGCAAGCAGATAGTCAGCTCTTTGGATCCCGTGTTAGTGTCCGTAGTGTACAGGGAAAAATTCCATGTACAGGAGTGTAGACAGACAAAAGGGGCTGTATAAACGTAGATTATAAGGTATTTACGTCAAGCTTAGATAAGAGATTAAACTCAACACTTGCTTGCTTAATAAAGGAAGATCAAACTGGCTTTATAATTAATAGGAAAGGACTTGACAATTTATTTAGATTATTTTCTTGGATTGACATTGCAAATAAAAACAAGAATGAATTATCGATAATAATCCTAGACATAAACAAAGCATTAGATTCAATAAGTTGGTCCTATCTGTTTATAACATTAAGAGAATATAACTTTTCTAACAAATTCATATTACTAATTGATAAGATTTATGCTAACTCAATATCTTAAAGATAGGCACTTTCATATCTAGTCCCTTTAAAATTTTAAAAGGAGAAAAGCAAGGATGTCCACTATCCCTTTTATTATTCACACTTGCAATACAACCGTTCACTAACTTCATAAGGCGTACTATAAATATAAAAAGTTATAAATTAAATTAAAATCTTTCCTGTAAAATCCAGTTGTTTACTGATGATATTTTAATCACTAGTGGAAACATTGAAACATCTTTAGAACATTTAATACAATCTATAGATTTTTTGAAAAACTATCAGGGCTAATATTCAGTCAAATAAAACAAAGACATTGCAAATGAACAAACAGATAACTGATACATTGACTACATTTAAAACCTTCAACTGGGGAAATTCTCAAATAACATATTTAGGAATAATCATTGAATCAACCTGCAAACAATTAATAACATCTAATTATCAGCAGGTAATCAATACTATAACAAAATTAAGAGAAGCATGGAACAAATTATTCTTTACTTTTGGGGACAGGCTAACTCCAATTAAAATGATAGCATTACCGAAGATTTTATACATCAGCCAATCATTAATACCCCCCATCAAAAACAATTATAAAAAAGTTAAACTCTATTTTAATAAACTTCTTGTGGCACCCCAAAAAACCTAGAATCTCACGAAATTGGCATACTTTAGGTTGGAAAGAGGGAGGTATTGCTTTTCCTAACATTGAGCTATATATTACATCTATGATTATAAAAACAGTTTACATGTGGCTACATTCTTCTTTTACCTCATGCTAGAAATCAACTCATGAAACATTGATAACACAAAATAATAAAAATATAACTGAGCCATTTATAAATATTGATAGAAATGTATTCTCATGAACTATAAAAAGGTTATTTATTGAATGAAAAACAATATATCGTTTATGAATCAAATTCTTATATTATTTAAAAACTCATTGACTCAAATTATTTATGTAAAGATCTATGAATAATATTATTCTCAATAGTTTACATGAGCAGATGTCTAATATCTTTTAATACCAAAAGAATGATAGATTTGCAGGAGAATGGGCTTATACACTGCATCAATTCTTGTCAGGAAACAAAATACATTCTGCAGATTATTTAATTGCAAATATAGCATTTAAAATAATAGATGGTTAGACTTGCAAACATGTAAAGAATTTATACAAAATAAAATCAAAGCAACATTCAGTATACAAAATACTCAGATTCCCAAATGTCTAAATCTTCTAATATCAGTAACATATCATCTAATAATATTTCTTCGTTATCAGTAATTTACAAAATCCTAAGAATTTAATTTGCTTTATGTGCTAGCTCATTCTAGTCATATTCAACTAAAAGTAATAAAGAAGACATTTTAGAGAATAATCAAAACATATATATATTGAAATCAGCAGCAAAAACATCTTCCGTATACTAAAAAATTGGGGGTTGGGAAAGTGGCCTAATGGTTAAGGTGTTTGCCTTACAAACACAAGATGCAGGGTTTGAATCTCATAAGGGGTAATTGGTTAGGCTTAAAATGGCTCACAAGAGCAGTTAGCTTAGTACTAATCTATGAAAGCAAATTTCTAAGAAATATTTACATGAAAATGTATGCATATAAATTTTCTCACACCTCAAAAGACAGCAGCTATATATAAATAAGATAACACAACATATTGAAGATGTGATATAGACCTTAATGCTGATTGGCAACATATAATTGGTTGTAAAACAGTTTTTCCATTTTGGACTGACTTCAGAAACTTTTGTAGAACATTGTGGTTGGATAAGTGTAACATCTCAGATTCTCTTATATTATTTAATGCACCTGTACCTGAAATGATCCCAGTATCACAAATACCTCTTCTTTGGAGATGTTTAACAATAGCAAGAAAAAACATTGCAAAAAACTGGAAAACGAAAACTGCTATCTCATTCAATAATGACTTTATCTGTTTAGCAAAATCAGTATGTAATAATGAAATACTTACTGTAAGAACGAGAACTAAAACTGTGACACACAAATTATTAGCTTGGGAAAGCTTACTAGAAAAGTATTGATTATATTAGAAATGTTTTGAATTTTGTTATGGACTTTGTAAATAGTATGTACATAGTTTCATGAGATTGTTAATTAATTATTGTGTAAATGATTATTGTTTTGTTTTAAGATCAAATCAAAAGTAAAAATAAAATGTAGATATATGGACAGAAATGGCATATCACATACAGATAAGAGTGAAACTATCCTCCTGTGTGTTTGAAAAATTAAAAAAAATTAAGTTAAATTAATTTTATTTTTTTAATAATCTGGGCATGTTTGTGTTTTGCACCACAGTGTGCAAACATGCTTTATAAAAATAAATGAAAAAAATGGAAACAAATAAAATTAATATTATGTGACAGAAATGTATTACAGGACCTTGCATGGTAATTTCCAGGCAGTGAGCATGGATCCCTTTGCAAATGAGGTGAAGTTACTGAATAGCATAAAGCGGTAATCATGTCACCATATCCGCTTTGTGCAGGCAGAGAACCATGATGGTGTTTACACAGGATGTAGCTGACATCAGGGGAGGGTGTGTCCAATGACTTCTAAGCTTATTTCAGCATAGCTGCACCTGTTTGCACTGCACTCTGCTATGCTGAGTGTGTCCTTTCAGAGGGGTGTGTGCACTAACTTCTAAGCTTTGTTTAGCTACGGGAAGTGTGTTTCCACGTGTTTTTGCAGTGCGCCTCTAGGCTGAGCGCAAAGATCTGCGGTGAGTGAACACTAAATGCTGAGCTTTTTTACCTACGGGGCACGCTTTTGTGCGTCATGCTGCAGTTCTGGGTGTATCTAAAAAACAATGACATATTAATTAGTTTTGATCCCTGTTTAACTTAAACTAGGGCCATTAAATGATGTTAATGATATACCAGGCAGGTGGAATGCATCACAGGTAGCCAATCACACAGTCAGCACCTACAGCAGAGCACTATAAAGTATGCATACACCCTACAATCTGATTTTTACTTCATTCTGTGCACCACTGGAGTACAGACTTGCGAATTTTAACTGAGAGAATGCTAGGGGCTGCTGCAGGTCTGCTATATCTGGATGTGCTAGATACTGAAGTCAATGCTGCTGACAAAAAGCCTAGACAGAGAAGGAGAAGAGTGTTCAGGCCCAGGGTAATCTTCCAGGAACTACAAGAGCTGGAGATTACAGAGCACTTCAGGGTGGACAGGGACATATTACAAGAACTCACTGAGCTCTGCTGCCCTCAACTCAGACCCAGAGCCAACAGAGGGGAATCCATCCGAGCGGAAACAATGGTGTGTGCAACCATTAGGATACTAACTACAGGGACTTTCCAAAGACCAACTGGGGACATGATGGGGGTCTCATAGGCATCAGGATCCAGGGTACTCCACCAGTTCCTGGATGCCATGCTACCACATGCCGTGAGCACATATCTTTTCCCTTTACCCCTGAGGCAAGGGCCAGCAATATGTAACACTTCTACCATGTAGCATACTACCATGAGGTGCTGGGTGCCATAGATTGCACATTAAGTCACCACCTGGTGAGAAGGATAGAATCTACATCAACCGCCAGGGGTACCACTCTATCAACTGCCAGGTCATGTGAAATGCCCAGGTGATTATCATAAATACTTGTGCTGGCAGCCCTGGCAATTATCACAACTATATTTGGCACACATCACAGCTGTTCCAGATATTTGCTAGGGGGAACATCCCACACAGCCATTTACTGGGGGATGCTGGCTCTAAACTGGAACCATAGATGATGGCACCCATCAGAAATGCACACACACCCACTGAAGAATGCCATAATGAAGCACATACACAAACTGGGAACATCATAGAGCAAGTGTTTGAGCTTCTGACATCACGGTTTTGGTGCCTCGATATATCTGGTGGATCCCTGCAGCCATACCTCTCAACCTCTTAGCACAAGAAATCTGGGCAAAGCCATATATAAAAGTGGGACAAAGACCCAAAAATAAGGACATGTTTTAAATATTGCTCTTACAAACTTAGAAGGTTGATAGAACAGGTTTTGCAGTAGTATGAATTTTCTGAAGGGTATGAAGTCTGAAACTCAAATGTCTTTCATTTTCTAACTTCAGTCTTTAATGATTTGCCACTAATTTGCCAGAAAACCACAATTTTATGAAAAATGGACCAACAATATGAGGCATAAATCTGGACATTCTGCAAAAATCTGTACAGTTGAGAGGTATACCTGCAGTACTCTCCAGCCACATGTGCACATATGTTCACGGTGTGTGGCATGCTACAAAATATGATCCTGTGGAAACAGCTGCAGCAGTATCAGCTAAGAAAAGGGGTACACAGCCCCCCACCACTGCCTAGGTCACCACAGCCACAGTCACAGGAGGACTCGGAAGAGTAATCTCCCTGATGATGTCCCTATTGGCAGATGTAGACGTGCCCAGTATTCCCTGGCTTTCACTAAGAGACAACGCATAGCACATTCACTGACAACCTGGGGCTCTAGGGACTGACACCTTACTCCTACTCACATACATATATTAAAATTGTTGATGCCAGGAAACACACACAACCTGTATCTATCCATGTAATGGCTGTGTACTGCTTACATCACACAGAGTCAGCCCTAAACGACAGTCCTATCAACTGCTAAATTCACAAGGTAAGTTCCTAACCTACACACTACTTGTAAGGATTACTATAATATGGTATGTATGGATCTGCTGCATTTATGCAAGGAAATATAGTGGGTAATGTGGACAGGAGTAACATCCACATAGGACTACAGATACACAGTCCAATAGTATGTGTTCTCTAATAATCACTTTTTCTCATGGTTAGAATATTTACTACATCAGTCAAGGGAGATCTTAAACGGTGTGGTCACATGATATTTGGACTACTGTCTATCCCAGCAGATCATGTGCTGTTGCCCCCACCCCCACCCCCAACACAGCAGTGTTCCCATATAACTAACTTAACAGTAAGACAGCAATGGTATATCAGCAGACCAGGCAATCTCAGGGCTGTAAAACAGACCTCGATCACACATAAGCAACCTTCCCATGCTTATTTTGGGTCTCTGATTGCCATTTTCAGCCGTAATATGTTTTAGTAAGAACTAAGCACATAGTACTTTTTTATCTTCTATGTAAACATTTTTTGGGCTTGCAATTGCTACGGAAAGGTGTTGAAAGAACTGTGATTATTTTTAATTATCTGTTCTTTATACACCGGATTAGTGTCTGCTAATGCTGTTGAAAGAACTGGGATTATTTTATTTTTTATCTACTACATTTGAACTTGCTATTGCTGATGCTAATTGAGCTATACTGAGTAGGCTTACTGCACTTTTTTCCTAGTATTGCTTGCACAGGTTATACTGTTACTTTTGGCCTTATTAAGGTGATAGTGAGCTCTACTCCCTGGATGAACTACATTATTATGAGGCTAGACATTTGGTATTTGTTTTTTTTCTAGTATTAATAGCTTATGTGTATATATATATATATATATATATTTATTTATTTATTTATTTTACATTTGTTGACCGGGCTAGTCTGGCTGGATACATGTCCATTTCAGCAGAGGCCGAGGAGAAAAACTCCACTAAATACTAAGTACATTACAAAATATTACAAATGTTTATAAGTAACAAATTAGAAAATCATAACATCACACAGAATGCAAGATAGATTCAGGAGAAGCACATTTCGATGAGCAGTTAATACCATATTAGCAATTTTTTAGTACTGTAAAAGGAGAAGAAATAAGACAGATACTAATAGGAAGAGTGAAGGAGAGATGTAGTATGAGAAAGAAAAGGTTAGCCTGGTGTACTGCAGAAACAAAGCCAATGATTTAGGTAGTACAGTTTAATTTTCTGTTTGAATTGAGGCAGGGATGTAGTCAAAGTTATGTCACAAGGTAAGAGATTCCAGCATTTACCTATAGTGTTAGTGAAAAGAGAACAACCTGCTGTGTTGTTTGCCTTTATTGATTTAGTCATAAGTTTACTAGAGGAGCGAAGCGAGTTATATATATATATATACACACACACACACACACACACACACATATATATATATATATATATATATATATATATATATATATAGACTCTCCCCATATATCTATATAACACATACAGCTACATTTATATATACATTCCTGTTATATACATAAATATGTGAATATGTGTGTGGATGTCTGTGTTGTCCTACATACCCTAATAATGGTGAGTAAATCTGCACTATCACACAATCACACATACATACTATTGCTCAAAAAGTCCAAACTAAGGGCGCAAAAATACATAATCCAATTACCTACAGACACCTGTGTTCCTGCTAGATGTCACCACACAGACAGACACAGGTGAGCAGGTGGTGTAATGTATAATGTTGACAATGCATGCATGGACAGAGCACATTGTTCACGCCCACAGATTTGCCTACCTAAGTGCAAACAGCCACATATGGCCATACTGCTAACTGTAGACACATAGCTAGGATACTAGTTATCTAACTGCTAGTATACTAGATGCAGATAACAGTATGAAGCAATATCACTCTGCAGGCCACAGATGGTGTTCAACACAAGCCTAGTTTGTGTAATGCTCATGTACTGTGCTTGCAATCACATCTACAACAGACTTAATCTATGGCATGTGTGATAGATACTGTGATCTACAGTGTGATAAACTAGATAGTACTAGGGTACTTGATGTGTGTGTCTGTGCATGCATCCCCTTGCAAAACAGCTACCATGCCCTCATGGGGTATCCCCCTGCAATGTTTATGCACTTTTTGGCCCTGTAACTTGCTGCTGGCTTCTAAATTGCCCTTTTCTATAAGACCTGATAATGTCATCTACCTTAAGACTACCAGCTGACAATGTCATCAAAGACTTAAGCCATGGCGCATACGATAAGTACTATGAGCTATAGTGTATAGGACTAGATAGGTACAGGGTCTAATTTTACTCCAAGCTACTAGGTGCTTTGGCCCTGTAACTTACTGCTGGCTTCCAAACTGCCCTCTTCTACAAGACGTGATGATGTCATCAACCTTAAGACTACCAGCTAGGAATATCATATCTGAATTAAGTTGTGGTGCATATAAGTACTATGAACTATAGTGTGTAAGACTAGATAGGTAGGGGCTCTACTCAAGGCTACTTGGTGTGTGTGTGTGTGTGTGTGTGTGTGTGTGTGTGTGTATGTATGTATGTGTATCCCTCTGCAAAAAACAACTGACATACCCTCATGGGATATCCACATATGCACTTTTTGGCCTTGTAACTTGCTGCTGACTTCCAAAGTGCCCTCTTCTACAAGGCTGGATGATGTCACCCACATTAAGACTACCAGCTGAGAGTGTCATATCAGGCTTAAGCGGCATGTACTATAAATATTTTGAGCTATAGTATATAAGACTACATAGGTGGGGGTTCTGATCTCACACCACTCTGCTTGGTGTGTGTGTGTGTGTGTGTGTGTGTGTGTGTGTGTGTGTGTGTGTGTGTGTGTGTGTCCATACGGCATAAAAATGATCACCTTAGTAACTTAGAAATAGGAATGGTTTTGAAGTACTCTACTTGTAGCGTGTTATGTGGCCTCCCAAAGGACTGACCACAACAAGGCCTGCTGATGTCATCAAGCATAATATGTCCTAAACTGATACTACTAGCAGACATGAGGTGTGTTGTGTGCATCACATACTGTGATCTGTAGTGCGTACCAGTACATAGGTAAGTGTTCTCATCTACATACAGTCAACTTGCACGTGTGCCTTGGTGTGTCCTGTACTGTTCTAGCCTCAATGTAGACATGTTTGTGTGTGAGCCTGTTAGAGCATTTTACCTCATGTTATGGAACCATATGATGTTTGAATTTCATTACCATAATGGCCATACAGCCCTCACAATGATAGACAACTTTATACCCATAGTTACAGGATCAGCACGTATTGCTCCAGTCCATGAGGGACACAGGCAGATGTGAGATGAGATGTGCTGAGGTGCACTGAGGTGCTATGTGTGCTATTAGGCAGGGTTCTGTGGGTGTGTTTGTCTGCTAGACAAATGTCTCCCACAAGGATGTAGTACTAACATCACATAAGATGTTAATGTCCTTACAGTGAATTATCTATCTACTATGCCTCCTACAGACAGGCAGCATATGCAATCAAGCAGAGTCACACATTGCCCCGTATGCAAGGCACAGATCACCTCTGAGTAGTCTATTTGCCACAGGCGACAATGAAACTCATTGCAGACGATCCCCAATAAACACATACTGAAGACATGAAGTGTCCTTGTGAAGGACCATACTGTTGTGTGCAATTGCCAGTACTGCTTGGAAAGGTATATCAACAAATGACCATTGCACTCAGATATTGGCATTATGAGGGAAGAGTACTTGGAAGTTTTGAGTATATCACTTACAGGTGACCGTGGCCTCAGCTATGCCATATCATTCCTGCCATACTACTGCAGAGACATGGTGATCTGAGGCACATTAGGTGTAAACCTGTGTGGTCAGTTCTTTCACCCCTGAGTATGTACATCACATGTTGCGACTGATGTGCTACTTACCAGCTACATAGGTCTAACTGATGGAAATTATACTACATTATATATATATATATATATATATATATATATATATATATTTATTGGCATGGAGTTTCTGCCCATTGGTATGTCAACAGGCATGTGCTCGCAATAGTGATGTACCACACAGACTGTATGAGTGCTCATAATTTGCAGGCATCAGCCAATTTTGTTAGCCACAGTTAGTCTGTAGTCACATGTATTGTGGTTAAATGGATTCCAAGCAGTAGAGGACCCAGGACTGCTCCCTGTTGAGCACTGCTGTTTATAAATCAGCTATTGCAGGTGGATGTCCCTATGTTGTGTATGTGTGCCATCAATGGGCCACTTAGTGACTCCTACAATGACAGTATAGTGGATACCTAAGTGGGTGCTTTCTAAATGTTACCTGAGTGAGAGAGATAGTCAGACTCACTCTAGGGGGTTGTACGTCCTGATGTATCTCAGCCAGGTCATTGGTGACTGCCTTAGAAATGTCCACCACATGTAACAGTCATGCTGTCCTATCACACATCCAAACTGTGTGTAGATCACATATATGTGAGCTAATCAGCTCCATAATGATTGCACCTATGGGCATACCGATATGGATACTTTGACAAAGAGGTGTATAGTTATGTTGGTCAGTGGCTGCACTACCTCTGTGCAAGGGTATCACAGTTGCCATTGTCCACTTAGCTGGTGTGCAACCAGTGGTGTCAGTATGAATGCAAAGGTTTCCCAATGGTGTTAGTAATCCTTCTCAGATCACGTGGGATGCAGCCTGGGATGTTAGCATGTGCAATAGATGCTGTGTATCTTCCAATGAGAGGCCGGTTATGAACTGCTCTATAAATATGGAAGTTATGGGACAGGTTGTAGGAATGTCATGTGTCACGTGGTAGTGACAAGGGAGTGTAGTTGATGAAAACAGTGTGTGAGTACAGGTTAGGTATAAGTACATACCCATCATATGTGGCATCATGACATATGATGTCACCAACAATCTGGGCCTGTCCTTTGAGGTAACACGTGTAACTATACTGTGCATTGTGGTCTGCTTTGTATGGTTGGCTACTGTTGTCACTTACCATGTGTACACAACATCAGAATAACACTAGATGAGACTTTTTGCTGAGGAGGTAGTGCCTACATTTTAGGGGGGGTGCACCCTCACCCCAACTGTCACACAGCACTGTTCACCTGTTACTGTACAGCCTGCTAATGGCAACTGTCCACCAGTCAGGTTTGCTGAGCCGTGATGAGCCTGTGTCCCTCCTGTCACATACAGCCGAGTTCATCCAGTTGTAATGCTATTGACATAATGCATGGGTGTAGAGCTCTGCATACTTGCCTGTCCCATCTGAAAGGGGCTATGCAGTCATGCTATGTCAACTATCCCACAGGAGGTAATAAATGGCTTTCTTGACATATATGTCTGTATTGTCTGCAAGGGGGGTATGTGCTGGTAGTTGTAATGACACTGATATGTGGCCAGATCCCACCAGGGAGGACCTCACATTGGGGGGGCTGTACTTGTCACCCATATTGGTAAACACATGATGTAATATGTTGGTTTTCCATGTGGGGATGTTACAGCACTGCTACAGGACACTGTAGGTAAGAACCTGGACAATCCTTTGGGCAAGTGAGCCGCAACATGACTAAGCAACACAGTGTGTACATATTACACTTTCCTAATATGTTTGTCTTTGCTCTGTACAGACACCTTGCATGACTCTCTTCTTGCAACATGCTGGAAGTGACTGCAATAGTCACTTGCACAGAGGACAACTAGCATGTAATGCCAAGCTGTGTCCCAGGATCTTTGAGTCATGTCACCTGAAATGCCATGATAGGTGTTAGCATGGATATGAGCACTAACACTGTCATACACCTACTGTCACTGGACCAAACACTGTTACTTTTGCTCAAGGCCAAATCCTGCCTACTGACTGTAACTGGTGGAGCCAATTGACTGTTACGCTATGCAATGGATGTCAGACATATGCCTCACTCCACCAACCATGGTCTGACAAGGTGTATGATATTATTAGGCCAGCAGGCCATGCTGTAAATTGTGTATGTCATGTACAAGGCCAAATCCTGCCTACTGACTGTAACTGGTGGAGCCAATTGACTGTTACGCTATGCAATGGATGTCAGGCATGTGTCTCACTCCACCAACCATGGTCTGACAAGGTATGACAATATTAGGCCAGCAGGCCATGCTGGAAACTGTGTATGTCATGGTCAGAGTGCTATGTCAGCTGGCGGGATAGAAAAGTGTCTGACAGTCATACTCTGGGAAGATATTATTGGGAGACCTATGCTGCAATGATGCCAGTCACCAGTGGAGTTCACCATCCTCCATTATTGACATACCCCATCTACCTATTCCCTCTCTGCAGTCGCAGCCACTGTCAGTGACCTCTGACTGAGTACATTAGCAGGTGATTGCATATTAGGAGCTGTCACAGAATCAACAGTTATTCAGGATGGGCTAAGACACAGTCAGTTGTTTTCTGAGCCACTGACAAAGACTAAATGCCAATGACTGCGCAATAATAACCTGTGGGAAATCATCCATCCCTGCAAAATATTGTAGTGTCTGCAAACCGCACACTGTTAAGTCATTACATATCAAATTATAGACACAGAAAGTAATGTAGCCTTTGACTTTCAATAGTTGGTAAGATGTGGGGATGCATTCACTGTTGTACAACCTATACCAACAGATTTGGGATGAAAATCCCAGACTGTCAATGCTATACTGACTGTGGCAGTCATCACGCTTATCATTGTGTGCAATGGCACCCTTGCTATGTCAATACACAGGCATATTGTACAACTGTACCAACCACACAGGTTCCATGGTACACCAATACACAGTATAAATAACATGTCCTAAGAAGTCCGTGTCATGATCGTACATGTGTCTGTCTCCTACATGCTTTGGAGGAGATGTGTATGGTTCCATAAAAGAAGATGTCGGATCCCACTGTGTACCTCCTGTGTATCCATGATAGGACTAACACATGTCTTATCTGTTCTACATGCCTACAAAATCACTGTGGTATACATAGTATATGCTGGAAAGACAGGTATGTAACAGCCAGTACACCCTACATGAAACAACCCCCCACCATGCATGTAAAGCACACATCTGCCATGACACGCATCATGTGTAGGTTACAAATGTGATGCAGAACATGACAGTCAGAACTGTTGTTGGCAAACTGTCTGTTCTAGACACAGGATATTTGTAGATGGGTCATCTCCATCACCACAGCTTGTAGATGTGTGAGCTGCCAAAATCCTGGTGACACTTATCAAGCTAGCAGACCTGTTTACAGATTAGGAATGCATGAGTACACTGAATGTCGCCATTGTCCTTGTTAGCCTGTTATACACATATGAACATATGGATCCATGCACTTACAGTGCTGTACCTTGCTGAAGATATATGTCTGCTGTGCTGACATGCCATCTTGTGCTGCTTTATTGTCACCGTATATCCATAGATTATCCCAACAGACCCCTGAAACAGAAATAGGTCCGTGACACACCTGTCATCATGTAACCATACTGCCATTAGAACATCATACAACATAAGGTACACAAAAGTATGTGACATACTCTTGACAAATGGCAGCATACAGTATCTGTCGTTAACCACTACAAGTGGCATGGCAAAACAACACTGTGTTACACAAGTACATGTTAACTAATATAGTCAACCTGTGCATCAGACACATATCTTCATTTCACTGCATCAATGGCGAGGATGACCGGGATGTGGCATAGGTATCATCACTTGCATATGGTGTTGTGTGGGGGTGCAAGAGGCCTAGGCTGACCCAAATGGTTGACAGCATGTGTGTGAGTCAGGAAGGGAAGCAGGTAAGATGGGCCATGGAAAGATGCTTTGTGTGTCTGTAGGTGACCGCCATGTGACAGTGATGTGTAACTGTGTGTCTGTGTGTGTGTGTGTGTACACAGTCAAGATCAGTGCTAGCCCTACATGTGTGTATGTTGGACAGCTTTGGACCGTACATGGTAGAGTTGTCAGTTCACCATCTCTGGCCCCGAACATGGGAACTGGCTCTGCCAGGAGTTGCACTGGCGCCTCCATGCCCAAAGTCAGAAGTGGTGCTAGCACCTGACAGTGACTTCTGTCTGCTGGGACCATGTCTCCCACTGGAATGCCCACGACCACGAGCCCATGGCCTGCCACATAGTGGTATAGACATCACACTTCCCTCTGTAGTGCTGGATGTACTGCCACTATGAGACCGTGAGTCTGCATGGTCACATGGACTCTCAGCAGATGGGGTTGCTAACCTATGTCCATGAGTCATACACTCAACTCCAGCGACACGTTCCAGCACAATGTGCGGTCCAAGACAGACATTGTCTCAGCCCACCTTTTGTCCACTGCATCAGTCAATTGATCCAGGGTGTCTCCAGTGCAGTGGAGGCAGTCATGGATGTCAGACTGTGCTGCATCCATAACCGTATCCATACATCTGGCGTTCCATTCAGAATGTGCCTGTGCCTCCATGATGGCCCAAAACATGTGCCAAGTGACCCGTGATGTGACACCTGCAACAGGTGGTAAACAAACAGCAGGCCTGTCAATCTGTCTGTGTGGGACCTCCCCAGCTCTCTGGCTATGGCCAGTGTCTACACTCACCGGAGCCATAGTCATCACGCTTTCCTGTTCAATGTCCGCACCCTTTGACTGTCCAATATCTGTGGCCTCTGGGGACTGGATATGTGTGGGCATACTGACTCTGTGTGGTGACAATGAGGGCAGAAGAGGGATGTCAACCTCTAGGACAGATTCAGCCCCCAAAACCCCCACTTGTTCCACACTGGGGCCACCAGCATCATCAGAGTCTGAAGAGATGCTGAGATCAGGTTGTGCAGAGAGGACAGAGACCACACCCCACATCACCTGTGATAAGAAAGAAAAAAAGCAGTACATTACTACCTGCACTGTTATGCTCTGCAGTACTATGATGTGATATATGTAAGGCTCTATAAACTGTTGTCACTATGACAGACCAGTTGAAAACCTAACCTAATATAGTAGGACATAAGGAAAGTGTTCTTCCCACTAACAGCTGTAGTTACTTGTAAATAAACTCTCATTACACTGTAATGTCATCAGCAACTGTGAGGTACACTGTTGACATTAGTGTAGACTCTGCACAGCTGACACATATGACACTCTGTACTGTCCTGACAATACTGTCACATCTATCAGTGTGGTCACACCGACAAGGTATAGGTATAAGTCTAGCATGTGTACAGTCAGACAATATGTGTACATTTGGCAATCATGCCAGCAGTACAGCAATGCAGGCAGCAGGCCTGGGATGACAGTCTAGGGATTACAATGCTGTAAACATACATCAATGACAAAACAGTGTTCAGCTTACCAAGAGCAGGACCATGGGCTTGGCCAATACCTGACGGACCTGTGAAAAGTTGAGGGAAAGGTAATGTCAGTATCACCGCATGTTTCATCATCACAAGGTAATAAGTCCATACATCTCACATTTACAGTAGTTATTTATTTATTTATTTACATTTATTTAATGGGAAATTCTGACTGGATGCAGGTCCTTTTTCAGCGGATGCCCAGGGAGGAAAAGCTCCACATCATGTACATGATAGAGATACAAAGTTGCAGCAATAGTAAACAACATTACAGGTTGTTGGTTTCAATACAATAACAAGATATTGATTATCAACAGTATATACAGAAAATGTAGAAAGTTAAGATAGTTTCTTGTTGTTTATAATATTAGCAACAAAGTTGTCAGACAAGATGTTAAAGTATGTAAAAACAACTAGCTAACCTCACAGTTACTGCAATAATTGTTATATTGCTAAAAATCTGAGCATGACAGTCAAACTGCAGTGAAACCCTTCTCCCTCCCAAAAGCAGACAGACCTGACACCCACAAAAGTCTATGTATGCCCTGACACACTGAATGCTATGTTGATCCAACTAAGCTTGCCTGCATGCTCCTCTATTGTGGACAGTGTGGCAGCCACATCTATGATGTAGGGTGTGATGGATGCCTGGGAGCTGTCGTGTGTGCCTGAGAGTGGTTGTTCTACTGCAGGCCCTCCATGGTGGTGCCACAAACCCTGGCTACATCTGCTGCTCTTCTGTGTGCGTTGCATGGTGTAGAACCTGCTCATGTGTCCTGCCCTGATTACCAGTGGAATTGACATCACGGACAAGGTCAGCCCACAATGCTTCCTGCTGTTCCCTGTTGGGCCTACCCTTGGATGGTAGGCCTTCAAGGTGTTGACAGAGTGCTTCCACTACTAACCCATTTTCTGCATCCATGAAAGCTGCATGGTGTTTTGCACGTTCCCTGAAAATCAACAACATGAGAACACGTCAGGATCACCTACATGGAAGTACACTATGTAGAGATACAACAAGGATAGAATGGCTAGCAATATCCACTGCTTGATCAGACATGTCATATTCCACAGTGTAAAAACATACTAAGCATTTGGATACTACTAGGATACTGGTGATAGTCAGGTATTTCCATGTGTACCATGAAAGATACTACTGTATGTTCATAAGGCTGACACTGGAGTCTATTCTAGTATGTCCCCAAAAGGCAGGCAACCCCCTTGATAATATGTGAAACTAACTGTGCCAAATAGAAGTTTGTGATTATGACCACTTTAAAGGGAGAGTTCCACGAGTCTAGTGTACCACACTGACATTCTACCCTTGATGTCTTACACATCCTCTGTATGTGTAACAAATCTGCAGATCATTGACATGTCATTATCACAATTCCAAGAAAGGCTTAATATTGTAATCCCTATTCCCCATAAGTATAGTCAGACATTTGCATCATGATGTAGACAAGATGGCTACATACCTGATGGAGTGCAGTACTCCTCTGCTGATATGTGCTGATAGTTAATACTTTGCATACATGTGGTCTGTGTGAGGAAAGTCTCATACAGAATGGTTCCTCATATCCAGATGCTTGCCTTTCTAACATGCTTCTCATCAGTGGGTGATTGCCTCTTAACCAGTCTGTGGTTCTGAAATGCTAATTGCAGCCAACGCAGCTGATTTGCACTATCATCAAGCAATCACATGCAAGCACAGTACAATATATAAGGCCTTCATGTAGATTAGGGCCCTTTCTGATATTTTATGCTGGACATTACTGTGTGCTACAGGCTGCAGCTGCTGCTGCAGCTAGTAGGCAGAGGCAGAGAGTGTGAACACTTTGGAGGACAACAAGCTGTAGGAGTAACTGTGAGAGCTGTGTCAGCCTTGTTCTGAGGCAGAGCCAGAGTGAGGCTACCCTTTCCAATCCAGTTAAGGAATGTGTTTAAGGTAAGTCTCTTAGGCAATGGTATCACTAACAGAATACTAGGCCACATGTTTGTTGTGTCCTTAAGCATCATGTGGGGTTAATATAAAAATGTGTCCACCATATGGGCAACTGTCACGCCATGTGTTATAGTTAGGTAGTAATTTGGAGCATGTATGTATGTTAGGTGTGCAGCTGTGATAATCAACAGTGTGAGTTTGAAAGGATTGTGTGATGCACACTGATATTAGTGGCCCTCATTTGCAGTACCTGAGCTAAATTTCTCTGTGAATGCATATTAATGCATGATGTGTTACTATTCACTTATACTTTTGCTATAGGGATATATAAAGTATGCTTCTATCTGGAGGCCTGTGATTTCCATCACTGAAATGCAGACATTTCATTTGATATGCAGTGTGCGGATAAAGAATACATGACTCAGTCATGACTTGCTGGCCTCACAATGCTATAATCCCAGTGGTACACACAACTGGATTTGAAACCACGACTGCTTGTGGCAAAATGTTCTGTTTCCAAGGCATTTAACAGACTGAATTATTGATTCACTGCTACAGCAGGTGTATTTGCAAGATATATATGGGCAGACTCAAAAAACTCCAACTATTCTCTGTCTCATATCGCCTACTTAGAGGTGATTTCTGCTCGACTTACAAAGCCATGTCTGACGCAGCTCTGTTAGAAATGCTACATCTATAGAAATCCCAATCCCTCCGCACCACATGCTCCAGAGACCTCAACATCATTACCACAATCAGCAGAACATGGAGATGGAGGGACAGGTTCATAACCCAGAGACTGCCCATGCTATGGAATAGACTTCCCATACATGTCAAACAGAGCACCTCACTGGCCTTCTTCAACAGAATTCTTGACTAGTGAATGGGAAATAGAAAATTCACCCCAGGGATCACTCCAGTAGCTCTACTCAACAGAGGCACTGGGAACTAAGGTCGGGTGGCATGATGCCAGGGTAATCCTATGGGCTAAGTTTGAAAAGGCTCCAGGGCCATTAGCCTAGTACAAACCTATGAACCTATATATGTGCACAAATACAGGCTGTGACAAACATTTTCTACATCCATCAGTATGTATATGGCTTTATATAGATGAATTTCTGCACCAGAGTCCCAGTTGAGTATGTTTTTGCCCATTAATGCCTTAGCAGGTGTCTTTCTACATGTTGCTGATAAAAGGGCACATTTACTTGCTATCACAGGCCTCACTTACATCCATTACTATGTCTTTAGCTTTCTAGTGGTGCACTATTGCACCATAGTGCCACGTACATTCCCATTTTTGCCATTATTTTTTAATCAAGTTTGTGCGACGTGGCATGGCTAGCAGCTCTGCTGATACATGCTTAATGACTGTAACTGGCAATTACTATGTTTTGTTTAAACCACCTGTTTTAATTAAGAGTTGTGTGGCATGGCAAGTTAATGCAATGGTCTGCAGGTGCAATAGTCTTGGGTTTGAAATATGGAACAGGTATTTATTTTGTCACTATGTATTACAATTTTAAAAACACATGCAGTCAATACAGTTCTATTTAGCTGCACTTAGTGAAGCTGCATGATGCAGTGCGGCATGCAGCATCACATTAAAAAAATATCAAGAAAAGAAAAATGGGGAGATAGGAAAGTGGTGAAATGAGGTGAAAGCGGGGGAAAACATAGTGAGAGGTAGGTAATGATGTGCAGGAAGACTGCAGGAAAGAACCATAGCTATAGCTGTCACAACTGTACACTTTGACAGAATATTGTATATGGCTTTGAAATCTCACCCACAGAGAGAGAGGTGAGGACAACATAACTGCATTATCAAGCCAAATGGACCAAATTACGTGTGTCCAGTGGACATGTGTGTGAAATATAGAGCTATGTATGGGACAATATTTTTTTGGGGCTGGTGCCCATTTTATTCTTTTGTTTTTAAGGTGAGAGTGGAATGTTGGGGAAGGGACATGGGTATGTGTGGGGAAGGTAAGTTAGGATGCATTTTCAGACAGATAAGAAAGCAGACTGAGGCGGTGTATGACACATGAGGGGGGTGAACACCTTGTATAGGGAGGGTGCTGTAGAATCTAAGTCCCATGTGCCTCCACAAAGCAGCAGCATGACTCAGATCCCCACCCATGGGACTGTCTGCACTGCTCTATCACTGCCCTGGGAGTGGCAATGGTGGAGACCGGGCACCAGCGTGAGGCTGCCCCACCAGGTTGGCCAGCATGTCCTCAATCTGGCGCAGGCAATGGTCAAATTCATAGTAGACTATCCTGTGCACCATAACCAGCAGCTTAGCCTGGGTGACAACTCCCCCCCCCTCCACCACCGCTCCCAGAGGGGGACCTGTCCCCATCCCATGGGGCAGTACTACTCGACACCACAGGTGCAGGGGCAGCAGAGGGGGCACCACCGGTCTGGGTCCCAGATGTGCTGGACCCCAGTGCCATGGACGGATGAGGCAAGGTAGGCGGATCAGCCGGAACTAGCCTAACTTGACATGCTGTGGGTAAATAAGGTATAGCAATAGGTTAAGGTTAGTAATAACCAAACCATTGTTAGTATTAACAGAATAAAACATCATATTTATCAATCCAAATACATATTAATGTATATTGTGTAACACACATTAAGTAACATAACAGTCAGTATGTTAACAGCATGACAGTAAGAATTAAATCATAAGGCATAAAATAGTTTGCTTAACAAAATATGTTAATATTGAATCATAAAAAAAAATAACAATAAATCACAGTTTAGCAAAATATAGTTAGTTTAACAAAATATGCTAATATGAAATCATAATAATAAATAACAATAATAAATAAATGATGATAAGGGGTGGGGAGAGAGAAAAGCATTCCATTACTAATGATGCAGACTGTATCTCTGAAAACACTGATAATAAATACTCTGCAGGTGTGTAGTGTCAGTTTTGAGTACAGTGACTACAATTCTTCTATAGCTGATGTAGCAAGTACAGACCTCTCAAGCTGTTAGCATGGGTCAGTATGGGCCAAGCAATAAATGCAGGTACACAACTACACAGAACACTGTCACATACTGTGGACTTATATAACTACCAAGGTGTTCTGTAAGTGGAGTTGGTAATACATTGCATTCTAGGTAATCATTTTTCTGGTAATCCTGTGACAGACAAATTAGGCAGATTTAATTACATTATGAACAATCATGACACTTGAAAGGCAAGTTTGTGTACAGTACATAAACTAGACATATGTCATGTGTTAGTTGGCAGGCATGGGAATAGAACCCAATAGCTGTGACTGTAGGGGACATCTGCAAATAATGTAACAATTGACAGCCGCAACTTAGTACAGAAATTCAAGGAATGCAGCTTTACTTGAAATATTTAGATTTATTTAGGAATCAACAATGCTGGCTAACACTTTATTATTATTGCTGATAAATATATGTAAAATGTAAACAGAATCATATCTGCTCATAACTTGGGCTACTTCACCCATACACCTTTTGTTCCTGGAATGGGAGAAAAAGAGAGCATTATGTGACTGAATTTGTGTTGCATTCTAGAACTATTACATTGTTATACTTGACTGCAGTGAGAGTAGAACACACATGCATGGAATACAGACATACTGCATTCATTAAAACAGATTTCTTTAGGAATCAACAATGCTGCTTAACACTTTATTGGTATTGCTTATAAATGTCTGTAAATTCCAAAGACAATATCTGTCCATAGAGTGGGCTAACTCACCCATATACCTTTATTAGTTGGAGTAGAAGGAAAAGAGAACATTATGTAACTGATATTGGCCTGTTACACTTGACTGCAGCAACCTTACCAGAGACAAGCAATGCATACAGCTCTACTGAAATGGTTATGACAGCACAATCCTGCTGTACACAATTCTGCTTACTGTTATTGGTATTGTTTATTGCAATGCAATTGTTATTGTTCATTTCAAGCACTACAGGTCTAATTGTAGATTTATTATATTACAGTTCTACCTACCCATTAATTGCACTACATTTTTATTGTGTATACTTTATTGAAGTAAATGTTTTACTCTTTTTTGCTTATTGCACTACAGTTAGCATAATAAATCCATACTTACCACACCCGCGGTGCAAACTGGCCAGGCGCCCAGCATGAGACTCAACATTTTGAGCCCTCTCAGCTGCAGCTGTTGGAAAAGAAGCACACCATTATGCATACCCGTTTTGCAGACACTCAGCTTACAGTTTGAAAAAAACAGTGGAAAACATACATACAGTATTTGTGGGGCATTCCTGGCTAGTGCCTCTTGGACCCAGGTATCCAAGATTCCCCTCTTTCTCTTCAGGTTGTTATAATGGTGATGACACTGCTCACCAGTATAGGGGATACCAGTAGCACTGGTAAGTTTCCTGGCCAACCAGTCCCAGGCCTCCACCTTACATTCCAAGCCCTAAAATCTGCCCTGCATCAGCCTGGGTGCATAATGTTTTACCAGAAGCCCAACAAAGACCCTAGATTCCTGAACACCCCATCAATGCTCCCAAAAGCATGCACCTTCACCAGCACTGTCTGCCATATCAACAGTTGACTAGACTCCAAAGAATGGTGCAGAATTCCCCCTATTGTGCCTAATATAGGCTGTGTTCCCACCCTTACACATCATTGAGCAACATTCAAAAAAAGGCCACATTGTCTAGCATCATGCAAACCAGCTAACCAGAGTTAAGCAGTGCGAAAACTCGCACAACCAAGGTTTTAGCTCAGCTTACCACTGTGCAAGCAGCAATAGGCATTAGCATGTTTAAACAGTGCCCAGCACAAAGTAGCAGTGCCATATTTCACAAATTTGTTTTTAAAATTAAATATATATAATAAATGAAATTACAGACATGTTATCACAGATACAGACTTGAACACAGGACCTACAAAGCATTTAGCTATTGGATATTATGAAAACTACTATACCTTCACATATACTACTGGGCTACCTGTTAGCGTTGCTAAGCACCGCACCACACTCCACAAACAAGCTTAAATAAATCCAGAAATAAATAATAATTAATTACATCTTGTTTCTATTTTTAGATGTTTGGCAGCTGTCGTCTGTGTGTGTTGTGACACCCGTACCCTGACCCAGCAATCAAGGAGCCTCAATCCTCACCACTAACACCAGTGAGGGCCATCCATATAAGGAAAGGATAATAAATATACACACACAGTAAAGTACAATTTCCCTTACAAGCTCACAGAGATCACAGTCAGTTTGGGGCTGGTTTGTCCCTTTCTCTCCAGTTCCCCAATAAGACTCCCCACTGGCACAGCTATAGGGTCCAGATCTCAGCCTAGTGGGCAAGCAAAAACCTCCAGCACCCTCTCTGTCCAATCAGTGCTTCATGTCCCTGCCCCAGTAGCTGACACACACACACACACACTTTGAGATAAGAGTTATATATAACCACACAGATACTCCTGGGGAAGGCTGGCACAGGTTCTCCAGCTGTGCTCCTTTTCTGTCCACTGTATACCATAGAAATCACTGCCACCATCCAACTAAGCCCAACAACAGAAAAAGGTATGGTATGACAGGAATGCTCGAGCTAAAGTACGCTGTAGGGCAGCAGGTACTGGTTCTCATTCCTGTCACATGCAACAAGCTGCAAGCAGCTTGAGGGGACCCTACAAGGTGGTAAGAAAGGTAAGTGATGTTAACTACATGGTGGAACTGCTAGACAGGAGGCAGAGGCACAAATTGTACCATGTTACCACAGAGAAGGCACCCAGCCAAGAATCAACCGGGAAACCTCTTGTGAGGTGACAACACTAACCGCTGCACCACTACGCTGTCCACTGTTGGTGTTGGAGGGTTACCTGAAAGTAGAGAGGAGAGAATGTGAGAGTCATTGGGATATCCCAAACTTTTCTGGAATTTTCTAAACTCTCTTTTCAATCCAGGCTCCAAGAATAACCCCTGTCCTGACCCAAGTAAATCTGACCTCGAACAAAGCTCCGTATTTAATTCATTTTACATAGAAACCATTTCTAACCTCACCAATACATTTCCTAACAACACCCCATCTTCCTCATACTCACCATTTTCCAATTCACCCAGCAACCCTCCCTCTCTGTTTGAGCTCAAACCCATCTCCACTAACTTTATACAAAAACTTTTATCCAAACTTAAACCTTATTCTAATGCTCCTGACAATATCCCTTCCTCATTCCTGAAATGCACTGCCGATGGCATTGCTCTTCCAATCAGCACCATTATAAATAGACCCACAAAGGAATCTTATGTCCCTAAACTCTGGCACTCGGCCTATATTCTTCCACTACACAAAGGAGGCAAAAACACCAGCATCTCAAACTTTCGCCCAGTCGGTCTGCTCTCACCAATCTCCAAGATCCTAGAAAAATACATCCACCTCCAACTCATGCCTTTTCTGACCCTAAACAACCTTCTCACTCCCACCCAACATGGCTTCCACCCAGGCCATAGCACAATACTGCTCTACTCTCTTTCCTTGAAACTGTAAACCAAGCCCGAGAGTCTGGACATTTACTATCCACCATTTTACTTGATCTGTCTAAAGCTTTCGATACTGTGTCCCACAAACACCTTCTCTGTCAACTCTCCAACCTACATCTCTCACCCAGCACTATATCCTGGTTCTCCAGTTATCGATCCGAAAGATCACAGGCAGTCAAATGGAAGAACTCTATCTCTTTCCTTCCTACCCACCCCAGCTGGAGTACCACAGGGATCTATTCTTCGCCCCATGCTTTTCAATATCTTCATCATTAACTTTCACTCTGTCATTCCTGATACCAAAATCATTCAATATGCAGATGATTCAACATTAGTCTGCTCTGCCTCAAACCTCTCTGAACTTCTAAACAAAACCCAAACTGCATTTTCAACAACCGAAAACTGGATGTGCGAAAACCACCTCTCTCTCTAAATGTAAATAAATCAAAGATTCTACTTTTCCCTCCTACAAAGTCCTTCTCCTATGACAAAAACAACTTCAAAGTCTATAGCAACACCAATTCATCTATAGAAGTAGTTCCCTCTGTAAAATACTTGGTATTACCATTGATGATATACATATTCAACAAAATATCAAGAAAACCCACCAAAGACTAGGCATGCTGTACAGGAACAATCGCTTTCTCTCCAACTTTACTAGGCATATACTGGCTACAACTTATCTTCTCCCTTCCTTATTATATGGAGCCCCTCTCCTAAAAAATCTGTCCTTCATTATTACCTCCAAAATAGAAACCTGCTAAAACAAAATCTCTAAATTCGGCACAAACTCCAAAAATTATACCTATCGCTGCCTTACCCTACAATCCCTGAACTGGCTAGAACTCCCTAACTACTTAGATTATCTCCAACTCACTACTGCTCATAAACTAATATTTCTCCTAACTCAATGTCTGTCCCTAACTAATCTCCTTCCCCCCCTACGTACCCAAAAGAACACTAAGATCTGAACATCAGAATCTAATAGCTATCAATAAACCTAAACATCCTGCTGGAAAACTTCTTCTCGCCTACTTACTTGGCAAAAAATGGAATTCCCTTCCATCTACTCTAAGATCCATGCCAAACTCTGAAAACTTCAAAAGCCTTCTTTTCAAACGCCTGTCCTCCAAGCGAAAATTTACCTGCCTTCACCCTACCTAATCCAAGTAAAACCCTCTGCTCCCAGTGTGTTCTCTCTTTCTCCTGGGCTCTCTATGATCTCAATAACACCTACAGCCACTCTGACACAACTCAACCTTGTTAATATTGCAAATAGCATCCATGTTTAATTATGCGTAACTAGAGTGTATTTGCTATGTCTTTATTCTGTCTTCTCTCCTTCTACTCATGTTCATACTTATATTGTTGTCAAACTTCACATATTAGACTGCTCCTTAAATGAAACTGTAAAACCCTGAACTTTGTTAAATGCCATGACTACAAATGTGTTAATTGTAACTTTTTATATATTGTATCTGTTATACCTATGTACCACTTATATTGTAATTGTTTTATGCAACTTGGAGCTTTTCTCCCTGGGCCTCCACTGAAAATGGGTCATTTCGGCCCAGTGGACTTCACCGGTAATCAAACTGGAAATAAATAAATAAGAGAGTGAGGAAAGAGGAGACAAAGAGGATACAAAAGTGAGATGAGAGTGGGGGGATAAGACAGTATAGAAGATGAGAGTGGGTAGAATAGAATGAGGTATTGTAATATAACATCAAGGGGAGTAGTGCAAGGTATTGTGAGGAAATATAAAAAAATACTTAATTTCCTCCTTTTTTATGCTCTTCCAAGAAAGTCTTTAGTCATTGGATTTTATATTAGGAAAGCCCAGAGAATGGTTTAACTCATTCACACCTGGAAGCCAGGCAATGCCACATCTGCAGCCTACATGCTCCTTAGATTCCTAAGCTTTTCTGAAAAAAAGTAAAATATGTAAGCAGCTGGATCATTTTTAAGCTCTTTTTCGCTTCCCTGCATCATTCTATAAACTTCTACTCCTTTATCCAGCCCATTTCCAGGTCTGTCAGCTTCTCCTTAACTCTCCTGGCTTACCTGATTTAAGATGGGGTCAGTCCTGGAGCCTAAAGACATTGGGAGGGGGGACTTGCTATCACCCTCTGCCTACCCTACCCATTCCCTCCCACTGTAGGTTTGCATGGTGATGTTAAATGAGTGTTTGTACAATGGCTACATGTGACATTTCAGTCCAACTCCATGGCAGCTGAGACATGTCCCTATTCTATTCCCGCTTTTCACTTACTCCCCCTACATCAGCATCTCTGGCCTCTAGGAGAGAGTGCTGATAGGAAAGCCCACACAACTATACTCCCCCCTCTCCATCCCTGAAACTCCATCAGTTACTTGAGCTTTTAACTGAACCCAGGTCAGCTGGCCTATAGACAGGACATTATTCCTCTAGCCACCAGAGTGGATAAGCTAGACAATAATTTATACCTTGGACTTAGTCATGTATAAATATCTTGAGAACAGTAAATGACATTTAAAAGGTTCAGACCGTAACACTGTTCACAAAAATCTTCTTTACAGTTTTAAGTCAATACATTTTCAGCTTTTCAGCAATGAAGCAATATCTTATATGCAAACAATCCAGACTTATAACATTTTCACAAAACTTATCATATCTTGCAAACTGTATAGCCTAGATATATATCGTACAGCTTAGATACATTTCTGTTTAGCTACACTTGAGTGTTTATAGGATGGCAAAAAATTCCATTCTGGGTGCTTGCACTTTGAGATATTCACAAACTATGAAATATTGTGCCTATACGCAATGCTTAATAGTATGTACAAAACTAAAATCTCTGTCCAGCAGTGAAAATTATACTGCAAGTGTTGATGAAAGTATTTCAGCAAAATCTAAGATTTCATCCAATATCATGTATCGGTTTGTAAGTCACTTGATTTGGCAGTATTAATGAAAATATGGACATACTAAATACCATCATAATGACTAGCAAACAAGTAGAGTCCCAATGTAAGGAATTCTACATGGACAGTAACAGGGCATTTTCATTCTGAAATCATGACATTTAATACCATATATTTATTTATTTGTTTATTTATTGTATTTTATTTTATTTATTGCATTTGTTTACCGGGAAAGTCCACTGGGCCAAAGTGAGCCTATTTTCAGTGGAGGCCCGGGGAGAAAATCTCCACAGTAAATACATGCAAGGAAAATTGCACACAATACAGAGTATACAAACAATAGTGGTACATTGCAATCAAATTGATAATGGCAGTGAAAATTGTTTACAATAAAGGTATGAATGTGGAAGACAAGGAAATGTACGCATATATGTAATATATGAATATAAATATAGGTACAGTATTATTAGTACAGTATTATTATAATAATATATAATAATATTAGTATTTATTCTTATAATACAGCTCACTCATGTTATGAAAGTAAAATGTAAACAGGAAAATTTGTGCAACATGTGACAATTTTTAATATCTCCAATATAGTGCATTCCAAACAAACATTCCTAGCATGATTTTGTTTCTCACACCCTGCCTTTCACATGTCGATTATCATTGGTTGGTTAGTCACTCAGTTATGGATCACTGCTGTACCCAATATCATGACATCTTAAGGATCTATGCCAGGGTACCTTTTTGGCTGGGCTTGTATAGGCCCCAGGGCTGATAGCCTAGTACCTACCTATGAACCTATGCATGTTAAATGAAGGTGCACAAAAAAGGTGCTATAGATGTGAGTAGGTTGAGCTGTAACATGGCTTTCAAAAACATTTATGTTTAATAAATCATTGTGGTTAGGTAATCCTTGCAAAGTGATGGGTGGTAAAGAGGCCCACATTGCAGCCTTATATTTTACTATATTACCTTTTGTGTTATTGACCACTTTGGTTTAATTTATAGTACTGACTAAAGCAGGATTCCTTTTACTTCAGTTTACTGAATCATAGCTCTTCCCAATATTACATTTTTAAACTCCCATCCCTGTAGACCAGACCTATCCCCGGACCTCCAGGTCATGTGCTTGCCACTTGGACAGTCATCCATTTTAAAATGGACTGCCCCTACCTTCCTACTGCTGTTTCCCAACTACTTTGGACCTAACTTTTTGAAACCTGCTAACTCCTTCCTCCAGCCTTCCTCCAGCCATCGAGGACACCCTCTCTCAAGCTCATCTACGTCTCGGACAGTCATCCATTTTAAAACAGACTGCCTCTACCTTCCTACTGCTCTTTCCCAACTACTTCAGTCCTAACTTTTTGAAACCTGCTAACTCCTTCCTCTAGCCATCGAGGATGCCCTCTCCCAAGCTCATTTACATCATGGACAGTCATCCATTTTAAAATGGACTGCCACTGCCTTCCTACTGCTGTTTCTCAACTACTTCGGACCTAACTTCTTGAAACCTGCTAACTCCTTCCTTCCACCATCGAGGACGCCCTCTCCTAAGCTCATCTATGTGTAGGTGCTATCCAGCTAATTACTGTAAACCCTGCATCTGTATTTTTCTGTATTTTCTTTGTACTGGCTCGCACAGACCTTTTTCATTCATATTTAGGCTCTTATATGCAGTTCCATATTTAACCATGAGAGGGTAGTGCTCCATATGCAAACCAAGCCCTTGCATACCCAAAGCAGAAGGGACTTTACTTAACTAAACCATAGGTGCATTAAATTTTCTGCTACTGCATTCCTGGTCTGGCATTTCTGCTCACTAGCTTTGTCAGCCCTGTCTGCACTGGAATATACTTCCACACTATAGCTTTGTGTCCCATTGTATTTATTTTTTTCTTCTGTTACCTGCTCTAATTTAGATGTTTGCTTACCTTTACTCACTGCCCCAGTGCTGCTACTGATTGTTTTTTTATTGTCTCTTTCCTGCCTCTGTTACAGTTGGGCAGGAAGTAGTAGAGCAGATAACTTAATCACCTCCCCATTCACACGCGCTGCTCCCTCCACCCTCCTCACCCTGTAGAAAGTTATATTTAGAAGTCCTTAGTGACAATGCCATTTTTAAACTCCCATCCCAGTAGACCAGACCTATCCCCGGTCCCCCGCGTCATGTGCTTGGCAGTAAGTGTATACTGTTTATGTTGTTTGTGGAATATCCTGAAAATTGGCATTATATGTTAAAATAAGTTACAGTTATACTAGTTTAAAGATGGTTTCAGCAACTGCTATATTTCTACTGTCTCTACTAAGTATATTATAGCAATAGTAACTTGAACTGCGTTACCACGGTGCTAAAACATACTCTGTGTGTAATAGCTGAACTTAGCTACTTAGCTGCTCCTTTAAACATCACATTTTACATGCTGCTGTTGATATATTTGTTTAGATAAGTTTTTGTTTTGCTGAATTATTTACCCAAATTTCTTAAGTGTTCTATCTGTAGTTTTTAGAGTATTCATTCCTACACATCGAGCTATATATTTATTCTTAACATGAGTGTGAAGGTGCATGTGAATCTCACTGATAAAATCTAGGTCTGTATGTGATATTTCCCTGCCTTTCTTCTTGCCCACTTTTAGCGTACTTTTCTTAGCTCTCTTTCTGAACCATTTAATGTTACCCTGCCCTGTACTCCTCGAGTACCTTGCTCTAGTCCATGCTCTTTTCTACTTCCCTGGTTCTTGAACTGCTTCTGCCTTGCTGCTTATATGTTCTCGCTCCTATTTCTGTGCTCCTTTCCTGGTATATTTTCTTTTCTCTCTGACCTGTGTTTTTACGTTTTTTTTTTTTTTTTATCTTTGCAGCTCGGACAGTCATCCGTTTTATAACGGACTGCCCCTACCTTCCTACTGCTGTTTCCCAACTATTTTGGACCTAACTTTTTGAAACCTGCTAACTCCGCCTACCAGCCATCAAGGATGCCCTCTCCCAAGCTCATCTCCATGTAGGTACTATCCAGCTGTGGATATCCTCTAAGAGGGTCTCACCCAAACAAATGACTGGTGCCAGAAACATGGCCTCAAACTGAAGGCCAAAAAATGGATCATCATCCCCTTTGGGGAGAGTGATGTCCCCATAAATTATCACATTAATAACAAAGTCTTAAGCATGCAATCAGTTATGAGGGACTTGGGCACCCAGGTTGATAGCAAACTGACTTCTGACCACCATTTTGCCTCTGCTGTACGGAAAGCTTTCTACATGGCCCACCTCATTAGTAACGGTATCTCATCCAAGGACAAGGAGGTCATAACATCCCTTTATTCTTCCCTTATAAGACCCGTTATTGAGTACAATGTCCCTTTTGGCATGCACCTCACAAAACACATGCAGCAGCTGGAGAGACCACAGAGGTTCCTCACCAGGATAATCCAGGGTCTCAAACATCTACCCTACACAGATAGGCTAAAAGCCCTGTCCCTCTACTCAGTCTCATAGAGACTCCTCAGAGGTGACCTCTGTCTGGCACACAAAGCAATCTCAGTCCCTGCCTTGATGGGACTGCTGCATATCCACAAGTCAAGTTGCACTCGCATAACCCACATGTGCTACCTCAACCTGGTTTGTGACATCAATAGGTCTTGTTGGTGGGATAGATTTTTGTCCCAGAGACTCCCCTTCTGTGGAATAGACTCTCTCTCTGCATCAAGCAGAGTACTTCATTAACCCTTTTTACTGGCAACCTGAATAACTGGATGGGATCAGAAAATACACCCCTGGGATTCCACCTGTGTCCCTGCTGGACAGGAATATCAGGTGCTAACTTGTTGGAACATGGGATAAATTCTTGGCTAGGCTTGTAAGGTCCTCAGGGGCAGTAGCCTAGTAACTTCCTATGATCCAGCAGGTGTGTTCCCATGTAGTTATCTACATAATGCATATGCTGGAATGCAGTTACGAATACATGTGAAGTAATGGCCTTCGCACTTTAAACTGTATGCATTACATAGAAATGTAATGATGGCATGGTCTTGGTTGTCAAGACATGTCATAGGTGCACAGCATTGAGAATGCTTGAAAAGGGAATGCTGTGTTATAAATATGTACACATTTTACATGAACAGATCCTTTATTACCACAAATGGTCCTTAGCCTGCCATTTTGTTTGGAGGGGAACAAAGATGAGTTAGTGTTAGGACACTAACTAGACTGTACTGTTATTCTGGGTGGGTGAGCATATTTTACTTACTGCTATGGCACAAACAAGGGTATATTTCTCTTATTACTCTCCTTGCTTTGTATCCTCCATCTTGTTATTTTTTGAATTATGCAGACTCTTTCATGTTTATCCAGGGGGAATACTGACAGCTTTCCTTTACTGTTTTATCGGTAAACAGTTAATTTATAGTTATGTGATCCTCATATGTATTATCATTCAAATGTCTTGTAGGACACAATATGTCTGCTTGTTGTAGGCCTCCATTTACAGATGCAGACAATAATTTGATAATTGATGCCTTAAGGCAATATTCTGCTGTGCTGCTGTCCAGGGCTTGGGCCAATATGAATGAGCATACAGCCCTCTGGGATGAATTAGTGGACACCATTAACACCATTGGGCACACAGTCACACATATTAGCAGGTGTATCTCAGAGCCACAAACATGGTAACTGCTGCACGTAGGTAAAAAGCTGCAGTGGTATGTGACTGTCAAGTCACAGGTGGGGTCCTGCTACAGAATTCTCTCTCACTGCCACTGAGGAATTCCTGGCGAACATTGCCACCCAGGACATCTCTCAGCAATCCATGGCATGGTGTGTTCTGGATATGGGCACAACTCCTGCATCCCAAAAGGAGCTTCCAGGTATGTTTTGTTAGATGATAATTAGAATACTGTGGCATAGTGCACTAACTTCAATAATGTGTATGCATGTGTCAGTTGTTGGGTGGGTGGATTTAGGATTGCTACAGTTATAAGCTTAATTTAAAGTTGTCAGCCACATTCTTGTTGACAACTGAGGTACTACAGATATAGAGGTGTAAATGTATTACCCCTGTTGTACTGTTAAATGTGATGATGATGATGGCATTACCTCTTACTTTACTCATTTCAAGACCATCAGGAATACAGAGATGCAGACCTCCTGCAGATGGTAAGCATAATACATTTATGTCAGTACTGTAGATAAATTCCAAGATATCTCATAATGTGTCCTCCCAGGCCTGTTGTACATATTGCTGTACTGTCTGTAATAGTGACAGTAGTGTACATTTTTAGCATATATTGCAGCATTGTAGCGCAGGTATTAATTTATTTCTGTGTTTATCCCTTTTTATTACAGGTGAGCGTGACAGCAGGAATATGGGCACTCTGACACCTGATGTCAGTATCTCACCATACACTGGTAATGATGGTGGCCAAACTGAGGCACAGTTGGGGGGCGTACAGGTTGAATCTGGCAAAGAGGTTGGCGTCCAGTGACCCCCTTCATTTTCCCTGGACATAGCCAGTAGTCCAATGCCTATCCAGTCCACTGAGGCCAGAGATGTTGGACAGGATGAGGACAAGGACATTGATCAGGGGAGTATCCCTACTGCAGCTACAGTGCCTGCTGAATCTGTCCATAGCAAAAGTGTTAGCTAAGTGTCACACAGGAGGGTTGATAAGGGTGCTCAGCGGAGGTCTGCTGTCCCTCCTCCACCTGGTGCAAGTGTTTCTTGCTGTGTCACTCAACAGATGTTTAGGGCCTTCATGGATGCACAGGCCCATTCTGAAAGGTGCTCCAAACAAATGCTCAGAGGTCTAGATGTGGCACAGTCTGCTAACTGTGACTGCCTCCACCATATAGCCAATTCAACGGATCAGTTGAATGACACATTGGAACATGGAGTGTGTGTGATGGAACAATGGGTTTATAGCATGAATTGTGCAGTGTCTGTGATGACACATCTGCTGGGAGGGGGAGGTCATCCATGTGGGGGTAGGTCAGCCACACCATCTGTGGCTAGCCATCATGACCAGGCCTGATCATGCTTCCGTAGTGGCAGTACTTCCCTGCACCATCTGGGAGTGTGCTTTTCACACCCAGAAGTGGAAGGCCTTGGGGTCATGGTCCTGGGCATTCCTGTGAAGGGAGTATGTCCAGCAGACAACAGTCACATTCAGGTAGTAGCACTACATATGACCTTGGGCGTGGAGGTGCCAATGCATTTCCTGGCAGAGCTAGGACTCATGGTCAGGGGTGACATCGATAAACTGACAATTTTACCATGCACAACTAACACCTGTCTAACATACCAAGACATAGAGCTAGCACTGAGCTTGGCTGTGTTCATGCACACTGTCACACACCACTTTCACATGGGGGACCCCTACAGACACGCACACACACACAACAGTTACATGGTTCAGCCTACCTGGTTCCCTGTTCTCACTCACACACACTTGTCAACCTTTGTTGTCACCCTAGGGCTCCTGCCCCTCCTCCCACAACATCCTGTGTAAGTGATAAGTGATGATAACTGTGTCATATCCCTGATTTCTCTCTTTTGGATTCAGGGAAACTAAAGCTTTGTGTCTGATGCACAGGGTGCTTAGCTACAATATTGCTTAGTATATCTACATTTGTGTTATTCAAATGATAACTGTACCTGTGAATTATATTTGCCTTCCCAAGTTGTACAGTGGATAGCATTATCATTACACTACTTTATAGTGTATTCTCTTGTAAGGGTTATGAATTCAACAACTGCAATGTGTCTTATTACTTTCTAACTGTTCTCTTTAATGATTATCCAGTACAAATGTATGGTGCACATCATAAGTCAGGCCATCACATTCAGATCTCTGGACTGCATAAAAGCACTGTAGTAAAATCTCATCCGAACAGTACAGTATCATGCTGTCTGTTGCACATAGCCCACCAGAAACATGCATCTGCAGGACACCCCACAGGGCTTTCTCATCAAGCTAGCACAGGGAATACAAACTATGCCATGATATATGTGTACAGATTAAAACACATATCACTTTAATCTGTCTTGTATCGTATGATGTAATGTCTGCCTGACATCCAGGCCACTGTCTGATCATGCTCTGGTGAGCTACAAGCATATGCAATACTTTGATATAGCTGATGATATCAACATTGTCTATTGGGCATATGGGAATAACAGTGTCCCACCTGCTGGTGTAAAATGCCGTGTGTAATATCAAGTTACAGTTGACTCACACACACACACACACACACACACACACACACACACACACACACACACACACACACACACAGTTGACTGCAGTGAGAATAGAACCCCTACCTGCCTAAGGTACACAGACTATAGATCACTTAACATAACACATGCACCACAGCACAAGTCTGACTTGCACTGTGTCCTACAACCCTTTATAGCTGATGATATCAGCAGTGTCTGTTGAGGACAGGATATGTGTCTCACCTGCTGGTGTAAAATGATGTTTGTAATATCAAGTTAATTTGTTTATTTCCAGTTTGATTACCGGGGAAGTCCACTGGGCCCAGAGACCCCATTTTCAATGGAGGCCCGGGGAGAAAAGCTCCATGAAACAGATTACAGTAAAGATAGCAGTCCAATAAAAATAAAGTACAAGTACAAATACATATCAAATAATACAAAGCGTGAGCAATATTGCCCATTGTGGAAAAAAGTTGTGCAGATACATTTTAACAAATTCACACAGTTAAAGTCAAAAGTCAAAAGCTATTTACAATATTTACAGAGTGTGAGAGATCATATGGGAATTAGCTATAGAAGGTTATAGCCAGCTATAAGGTGCTTAGGAACTCAGGAGGATACCCTCCCAAGGGCTTTTGTTAAAGAGTTCTAGGTAGGGAGAATGCGGTTACATTTTCATTTGGAGGAGAGGTAGGTATAAAGCTGAGTTTTGAAGTTGTTTGTGTTTGACATTGTCCTTAGTGTGGAAGGGAGAGAGTTCCATTTCTTACCTAAGGAGAAGTAGAGGAGAAGTTGTCCAGCAGGACGTTTAGGTATGTGAACAGTAATTAAGTTTTGGTGTTCAGATCTGAGAGTTCTATTTGGGGTGTATGAGGGGAGGATGTTACAGTGGGGCATTTGGTTGGATTAAATATTAGTCTGTGCTGTAGTGAGCTCCAGGTAATTTGTGAATTCTAACCAGTTGAGGGATTGGGGGGGTAACACAGTGATGAGTAGAATGTTTGTCTTTGGTGAAAAATTTAGAAATTTTGTTATAACAGCTTTCAAGTTTGAAAGTGATGGAAGAGGATAGGTTAGTTAGTAGCTGGGGGCCATACAGAAGGGAGGGAAGTAGGTAAGAGGAGGCCAGAGTATGCCTGGTAGAAGTAGAGAGGAAGTGGTTGTTCCTCTATAGCATACTTATTTATTGGTGGGTTTTCTTTATATTTTGCTGAATATGGATGTTGAACTTGAGGTGTTCATCTATAGTTACACCAAGTAGTTTGGCAAAGGGAACAGCTTTGATTGGAAAGTTGCTTTAGCTAAGGATCTGGAAGGAATTTTTATAAAAAGAGAAAGATTTTGAGGGTGTGAATAGTAGAATTATAGATTTGTTAGCATTGAGAGAAAGGTGATTATGGTGCATCCAGATTTCAGTAGTTGAGAAGGCAGTCTGAGTTTTAGATAGGAGTTCAGGGAGGTTAAAGGCAGAGCAGACAAGTGTAGAGTCATCTGCATATTGGATGACTTTGGCATTAGGAATAGCAGAGTGAAAGTTATGTGGCACATTGAGAAAACAGTGGAATAAAAAAATAAAAGTAGGAAAACAAATGGAAAGGGAGACATACGTTAACTAAGCAAAAGCAAGGTATGACGTGCACACTATAAAATGATACTATACATCAAATATTTCACCATAGTTCAGGAATTGAACTCACACCACTGCAGATTCAGAAAACAGGATGGATGCCTTAGTCATCTTTGCCACACAAACAGCTTTAAAGCAAAGAACCAAAGTCATTGTTCACACAAACAAATACATCAAAATGTACACTGTTATGAGATCTTCAGCTGTGACTTGTACTTTTAACCTCTTTATTATATTCAGACGTAGTGCACCTACTGATCACATAACCTGTTAGGATTCTGCTTGCAAATATACAGCTTTGTCTTACTTGTCTGTGTTTCTTGATACTTCATCAGTTATGTGAGCAGTATTTCAATATCCTTGGCCTTAAAATATGTGCGGATATTAACCGGAAGTTATACAATATGCATTTGCCAGCATGTGAAGGCCAGGTTGGATGACACAAACAGCCATATACTGTTCTTTTGGGGGGACCACTGCTGAGTTATTGTTACGGCACAAGCAAGGCTACACTGCTCTTGAGGGGAGAGTTCATATACTGTTATGTCACAAACAAGCATAGACTGTTCTTTTGTGGATAAGAAAAGTTGTTACTGCTGTGGCACAAACAAGAATATGATGCTGTTGTTTATCTCCTTGTTCTGCTTCCTACCTGTTTGATCTTGGGAAGGGTTGTGAAGTCAGAAACTGCAATGTGTATCAGTACTGTCTAACTTCTTTCTATACGAATTTTCCAGTGCAAAGGTATGGTGCAAAAGTAAGGCCATGTAGTGAACAGTATACTTCAGAGGTAAGACTGTGTGAATCTTTGAAACCTGAGGCCTAGTACTTACTAATGGACACATATGAGTAAACAAAGGTCTCTCTGTTGTCACATGTTAAAGTACTTTTTGCACAAATCCATGACACTATTTAATTAATTACTGTTCCAACCTACTAAATACAGGGATATGCCATAATATCATTCAAAAACTGCACTATAGGTCCAGGACTTACAATGCAAATGCAGCAGTGGACACATTTTGAGTTCAGGGCTGACTCTGTTTGATGCAAGCAGTACACTTGCCATTACATGGGGAGGTGCAGGTTGTCTGAGTTGCCCGGCAGCAATTTTGCTATGTGTGTGAGGAGGAGAAAGGTATTAGGCACCTAAGCGGTCAGTGAATATGCTATGCTTAGGTGCCTAATACCTGTGTGCGAGTAGGAGAAAGGTATTAGGCACCTAAGCGGTCAGTGAATGTGCTATGCTTTGTCTTTTAGCCAAAGTAAGGGCATACTGAGCATGCCTACATCTGCCTCCAGGCACAGCAGCTGGTGGTTCCCTCTCTGAGCCTTTCTCTGACTGTGGCTGTGGTGACCTAGGCACTGCTGGGGGGGATGGGTGTCCCTTCCCTGAACTGATTCTGCTGCAGCTGTTTCCGCAAGATCAGATGATGTACCATAGCACATAATGTGAAGACTTGTGCACGTGTCTCTAGATTATACTGCAGGGCTCCACCAGATATATCTAAGCACCAGAACTGTGACTTTAACAGGCCAAACACACACACACATGCTCTATGATGTTTCTGGTCTGAGTGTGTGCCTCATTATGGAGTTCTTCCATGTGTGTGTGTGTGTACTTCTGATGGGTGTCATCATCCATGGTTCTACTGCATAGCCAGCATTCCCCAGTAAATGGGTCTGTGAGATGTCTCCCCTAGTAAACATCTGATACAGCTGTGATGTGTGCCAAATATGGGAGTCATGATAACTGCCAAGGTTGCCAGCACACACATTCAAGATTTTTCCCTGGCCATTGCACAAGACTTGGCAGTTGATTTAATGGAGTGGTATCCCTTGCAGTTCATGTAGATTCTACCCTGCTCACCAGGTGGTGCTTGATGTGTACATGAGTGCAACATATGGCACCCAGTACTTCAGGGTAGTGTGCTACAGAGTAGAACTATTGCATATTGCTAGTCCTCTCCTCAGAACAATGGGGAAAACAGATGTGCTTACAGGAATGTATGAGAATAGCATCCGGGAACTGGTGGAGGATCCTGGATGCTGTTGCCTGTGACATCCCCATCATGTTCCCTGTTGGTCTTGGAAAAGTACCTGTAGCTAATATTCTAAGGACTGTACATACCTTAGTTTCCACTGAGATGGGTTCCCCTTGATTGGTTCTGGCTCTGAGATGAGGGCGTCAGAGATCTTGGAGTTCTTGTAAGGTGTCCCTGTCCAGTCTGTAGTGCTCTACAATCTCCACATCATGTAGCATCCGATAAGTTACCCTGGTCCTGAACACTCTTCTCCTTCCTGGTCTAGGCCTATTGTCATCAGCACCAGCAGCACTGACTTCAGCCTCTAGCACATGCAGCTGCAGAATAGCTGCAGCAGGCCCTAGAATTGTGCCAGTTAAAATTTCCTTGTCTCTTCTCCAATGGTATTGAAGTATTTATGAAAAACAAGAATTTACAGTATGTTGAATAGCTGCACTATGTTGGATTGGTTCATGAAATTGTAATTCACCTGCTTATACTGTAATTAGCATCTACTACACATACCTGCTGCTTGCTCATCAGTACGCTAGGTGCACCTCCATGCACCTCCACACAGCTATGCATAAATAAAGTAAGCATGGCAAAATTGTAATTACTTTCCTCTGTTCCTGTGAAACTGCGCAAACATTGAGTATAAAAAGGAAAGCTTATCCACCCTGTACTTGAACCCAGGGCCATCTGCACTCTATCCCTATACGTACACATGGTGCCACAGGACTAGTTACACAACAAGCACAAAAGATGCTATTCATTCCTCCATTACCCATGGGTGCACTAAGCGTACCACTACGCAAATGAGTACATAAAAAATGTACAATAATTATTTGAAACAGATAGAGAAGACAGATTTTACAACAAAATTCCAAGGATAACACACAACCTGTGATTTGTGCATAGCTTACATGCACTTTCACCATCCACAGACCAACCTGTACAATTTTGAAAGTGTAACCTGACACACATCCCTGATGCCATCACTCACTGTTGACATCCATTGAAAACAAAAACACAGTGGAAGTGCCTACACAAAGTGAACATCCCTACACGATTACTCTTTTTTATGATTCAGCAACCCCAAAGAGTTCTTACCTAATTTGCATCTTCACCATGCTCAGAGCCTGGAATCTACAGGGTTAGTCACTGTGTCAGTGAAGAAACTACAAGGGAGCACAATGTTGTAAACACAAGGGAGGCTATTAGTTTGCCCATATATCTGCTACATGCTATATATGCTTACAGTACAATATAATACTCTGTTTCAGGATGTTCAAACATTTTAGCAGCCTGCATTACATACAATTACATTTTCTTTTAGGGGTGGGGAAGCAAAGGTGTATTTAAGTCATGGCCGTTAAAAATGTATTTTTTATTTTGTAACTCTGATAGTCTAATATCCACAGTGTGTAATTAGGTTATAATATGTGTGGAATTACATGCTGAGGTCAGTTCTGTACAAATTTTAAGAGCTTTTACTTTCTCTTGCTACTGTGTAGACTCCTTTTCATGGCTGTATTTGAAAAGTTTCCAAATACACAGCCAAGACGAACACAGAGTCTACATCGTTGCTTTAAATGTTGTTAAATCACTCCACCATGTTGATTTGCTTCATTAGCATTTTCCATCATAGTAGGTGGCACAATATGGTCTCCCACTTATTTTAGCTTGATTCAAACTTTATAATATGTATCTTCTTTATTTTATAAGTATTATCTTTTAAACAGTTTTTATTTACACACTGTGTAAATGTAAGTGACATTAATTAATATAGTCACATTATAAAATATTTAACATGTCCCAGTAGGGTGAACTTCAATAACATGCATAAGTTATGTTTTGTTTTAAGTTCTTGACAGCTTATCAGGTTCGTCCTGTTATGCGGTAAAGCAATAAGTGAATTAAATTCTTTATTAACAAGTAACTTAAAAATATCCTACATATAATCCTTTGGATTGTAACATGGAAATTTTAGCTTTCATTTGTAGCATAAACTTATTCCAGCAATGATTGGCTTTTTAATAATGTATTTATAGTTTTATGGTTTAGCAATTCTTAACCAGAGATGGAGTTCTTTAAGGTTGTCAAGGTTTTTTTACATAATGCAACAATGCACTTTAGTTTGATTGGTTTAATGTATTTAATTACGTAGTATAAGATACTTCCTTTGTAACCCAGCTGTTGTCTGATGAAGGCGGGTTATTTGAACCTGCCGAAAGCGCTTACGTGTATTTGTCTTTTATTCTGTGGAGTATTAAATCTGTGTTCCAGCTCTCTTATTGTGTGCGATCCGCTTTTTTAACAGTTTACAGTTCGTTTTCGTTTGGTCTTTTCATTAGCATAGATTTCAGCTACTTATACTGCAATTTGCATGCCACAAAAGTTTCCGTATTTGCACATTAATGTATGCCACTGCACGTCACTACGAAGAGTTTACTGAATCCAAAACTTTTCATGCTCGTGTGCATATCCATGCCATGACACACACACGGAATCCCCCCATTGCTGTTGATGGCAGCAACTACCTGTTGGTAGCCATGGCTCATTAGTTACAATAA
Source organism: Protopterus annectens (assembly GCF_019279795.1). Classification (NCBI taxonomy): domain Eukaryota; kingdom Metazoa; phylum Chordata; order Ceratodontiformes; family Protopteridae; genus Protopterus; species Protopterus annectens. Next base: position 1,018,266,758 of record NC_056748.1, on the reverse strand, counting down.
TTAACTCCATCATTGCATGACATCAAAGAAAAGGGGAAATACCTGGTGAGGTAGAAAAAAGGTTCACACTGCTGCTCTCTCTCAGGTAAGCCATTACAAACAAACTATCCCAGGAGCTATAATTTTGATAAGTTATGAATTGAAAAATTGCCTTTTATGAGTCACCACTCATCAAATGGTAGATAGCCTTATTTTTAAAAGTGATAGCTCAAATGTATGCTATAATTATTTAAAATGTAAGTATTAGATGTTCACTTAATGCCTAAAATAGTTTCTGTTTAAATGTTTTTAATGTTACAAACATTTTATCATATTTCTTGAGGATATTATATATAAAAAATATTCTTTACTTCATTCAACTGTGAATCACAGATGATGGGATATCTAAAATCAAAAAGACTTATAGTATGTCTTATCTGGAATGCTATGACAAGAAGGATTGTATTAAAGGAATGGAAATGCTATGCTAAACACATGGATAATTTATTTTCTTTTTTTAGTGTAGAACAAATTTATCATACATTATTAGATTCTGATTTCAGCCAGCCAGCTTGCAACACCTATGATGAGATTCATAGTCATTATTGGAACACATAAATGCTATCCATGCTATCCTCATGTTTCTGCAACAAAGGTGAGCTTCATACAGGTCATTTATGCTTATATGCAATGGCTGCATACAGGCATAAACATATGAAACTATAATGAGATATAAATGAGAAATGACATATACCAATGTCTCTGCCCAGGATCCTGGCAGTGCCCATAATTCCCATATCTGACACAGTAGCTCGCTCTACCACCTTTTCCTGCATGGTAGGATGCCCAGTGGTCATCTTGATGATAAGTGGAAAAATACATATTTTTTTATTTTATTTTTGTAGTTATTCATGGTACAATATATTGTCGAACACTAAACCACATTTTCTGTGGTTTGTCCCACCCTCCCTTTTCTTTTTTTTTTTATTGTAGGTGAAGTAGGGTATCCTTCAGAGCCATGGCTCATGACACCAATGAGAAATTCAAGTGGAGCTGATGAAAATAGTTGCAACACATCCCTGTCCCTGACCCGTATTGTTATCAAGAGGGTCTTTGGCCTTCTAAGGAGTTGTTTTAGGTGCCTGTAACAGTCTTCAGTATGGACAGCTACTGCATGCAAGATGTTTACTGCATGTTGTATTCTGTACAACATGATCATGCATCAGTCTGGTGGTGAAGTGCAGCTCCCAATTCCACTCCAAATATGAGTAAAGGTGACCAGTTGGCAACATCAGTAAGGGACCCTATGCGGCTAGATTGTCCACATCTTATGGCTGCACAGATAAAGAGGTAGTATGTAGTCCAAAACTATGGACATTCCGGTTAGTGTTTGCCTTCTTGCAATTAACACATAGAGTATAACTGATACATGCAGTGATTTCTGTGGGCTATGCTGTGTAGTACATGGCCTGCTGTCACAGTTCATCATACATTCACTTTCATCTTTAAATATATATATTTTTTATTTTAGAACAGGTACTCATATTAAAAAGCCACTGCTCACTGACACCTTTACATCAATATCATTAGGTATGATGTAAGGAGTAATCACATTTTAACTGTTTTGCACAATATATTCTTATGAGATGGTGTACCTAAGTGTGCTCACACTGAATTTTCTGGAATAGTACATTTTTATAAAAAGTGATATTTCAGTATTTAGCATGCGTTCATAACTTGCAGTTGAATGAAAACATATCAAATCGGTTTTTATACTGCACAGTGTTTCCACATTTTTAACTATTACATTTTTCAACTAACTTAATCTTCTTTGTTAAGGTACTGCATATCATATAATTTCATTTTGTCATGCACAATATGTGTCCTTGAGACAAAAAATATCACAGTTTGTCCAGCAGTGAGGGTGAAGTGTCAGCAGTGTTAGTTTACATGGCAGGACTCTCATTTTATTCTTTAATTGTCTTATTAGTGTTCTTCTGAATACTTGTATATTATCACTTTTAAGTTGTTGGTAGTTGTCAGCTGTAACAATGGTAATGCATAGAGCAGTGATCGTGTTATTTACTGTAGTCTTATGTATTGACATACAGCTTTCTTTCCATATTTCCATGAGGTTTTAAATGATACCATCCCAGGAATGAAATGTGCCCAGTTGAAAAGTGTCCGAAGTGTATATATTTTTTTATTTTTTTAATAATTTATTTCCTTTTGAGTTAAACATTGACATGTCTGTGTGAAGGTCAGATTGTAAGCAAGAGAAATGTTATACTTGAATCACAGTAGGTCAAGGTCAATTGTTTCATGCACATCTCCTAAAGATAGAATAGGTGATGGTGCAAGTTATTTTGAGGAGGGGTTATTATGACAGCTGGATGGTAAGTTGGTCCAATGTTGTGACCGAATCGATATAGGTCATCCTGCAAACAGTGATATGACAGTACTGCAGCACTGGGACCTTGAATCTGAGGTTCTCCTAGATGCAGATGAACACTGACATGGCCTACATGAAGTCTGTTGTGCTTGTTTTCCCCTACTAATTAGTACTTTCTTGAGAAACACTTGTATTTATATGTGATTTGCCCCCATGTGTCTGTACAGTACCCCATGGTCTTCCCCTGACTCCTTACTTGCATCTGGTAAGTCATAACTATTGTACAAGTGGACAAGGCCATGGATGCGCAGCATGCCATCATACCCTGATTCGTACTTGAGTCTCGTAAGTCCTAACTATTGTACAAGTGAATGAGGCCATGGATGCTTGGCATGCCATCATACCCTGACTCCTACTTGAGTTTGGTAAGTCCTAACTATTGTACAAGTGGACAAGGCCATGAATGCGCAGCATGCCATCATACCCTGATTCGTACTTGAGTCTGGTAAGCCCTAACTATTGTACAAGTGAATGAGGCCATAGATGCTTGGCATGCCATCATACCCTGACTCCTACTTGAGTCTGGTAAGTCCTAACTATTGTACAAGTGGACAAGGCCATGGATGCGCAGCATGCCATCATACTCTGATTCGTATTTGAGTCTGGTAAGCCCTAACTATTGCACAAGTGAATAAGGCCATGGATGCTTGGCATGCCATCCTACTACACAACAGTCTGATCTTGGCATTATCCCTTATTTCTTCCATTTCCATGGAGTGCTGGAAATTCTCACGTACATGATGGAGGACTCTGCTCATTTCTAGCTGATGCTCTGTGGCAGTAATCTGAGCCCAAACAATGTCACAATACACCTGCTGTTGGGTAGCCAATACTTTATCTGTTTCCTGGGGTAGCTGTGATAAATTTGTTATCCTGGCACCCCTTGGTAAAGGTGTCACTGTGGACACCATGACCTCTGAATTTCTGCCATTATCCTGAAAATGTTCATCTAGGTTTGGAGATACTGGTGTTAAAGTATATGTTTTTTCTCCCTGTACCAGCTGGATTGTAATGTCAGCATGTGCTTCACTTTGTGATGAACTGTCACTTCCTTCAGAGTTAACAACATGTTGTGGGGTGTGAGATCCTGCCATTAAACTTGGGAGCTGCGTGCCACTTTCCTCAGGGTACTATATAAATATAATTGTAATCATAATTATTATCATTAGCTTGCTGTGGTATCCTCCAAATTTAATGATATAGTGCAACTGTTGGTTTCCACTGCAAACCTTGTAAACATTTGTTTGAACACACCACTAAAAATGTAGTAGCATACATTCCTGTATGAGTAAGAAGGTGTGGAGGACAGTTACCCCTGCACACTGCCTTCTTCATCACTATGTGCAGAAGTAGAGGGTGCACCTGTTAAAAGTAATTAGTGTGTGTTAAATGTAACCATTCCATATCAGCATTTAATTCTCTATATAAATACATTTTAATGTTTGTAAACCAACCAACCTAAGTAGATATGTGCTCCTGCTACAGACTTGATAATTACCAGTGTCCACACCACCTCTATTTATTTCTGTCCTATTATTTTTTGTGTCACAGTTTTCACCATGACTGCAGAGGAGATATTCCTCATCTGGTGTTAAAGGGATAATTGTAGGAGCTTCCCCAGTACGGGTACAGACAATTGTATTTTGCCTCACTTTGGTTCTGGTATGTCCTACCATATCATTTACCCTCTTCTTGCATTGTGTTAATGTGCAGTTTCTTCCGCTAACAGCATTAATATCCATAAACAAGCCTTTGTCCTCTCAACTTGTTTGGGTCCCCTTTTCCATAAAGATGTTTGCCATATGCCCTAAGAGCTGCTGTAAGGATGCAGTTCTTCTCATGGCTGAAATTAAAATTTATCTGACTTGATCCCTAGTTTTCCATCATTACTACACCTAAAACAATATGCCACGGTCAAAATGTTTTGATGTAATCATCAGTCAAACAATGCAACAATGAAAGCATGTTTGATATCATAAAAAAATAAATAAAACGGAAGTAAGGTGATACAAAACCCATAATTATGCACATGTGCAGACTCTCAATCCAGTCAAGTAATGTTTGCATCATTATGAATGCATTCACAGTAGACGTTTGGCAACAGATCCAACCTTCCCTACTACTTTCTTGTATTCATAATACTGTAATTTTTCATTCAGCTACACTCAAAAATCTCCCAATAAAAACACATGTACAAAACATCATTCACACTTCAGTACTTCACAATGAAATCACTGTATTTCTGTGTGCACAATCAGTAAATGACAGCAAAATAAACATTTCTCAGCAATCACTATGCATTTCCAGTGCTACTGTAATGAATTTCCATTTAGAAACGACAGTTTTACAGTTTTACCACATCATCCAACTCCGTCCATCATAACAGTAAAGCAAGCATTTCTCAAGTAAACTTGGTAATCAAACATAATTTTGAATTAATATTAATTTATATTTGTAATTTTTATTGCCTACTTTAAAAAGTCTGTGCTTTTATAAGCCATTTGCCACCTAACTCGAGTAATCCCAAGTTGATATCGCAGTGTTAAACTTAATTTTATAAGTTCACAGTCATTTACATGTTTTTTATGCAAATTATGCCCTTTTTAGATTATCAGTATGAATCTCAGTAATACGAAAGTGCTTAAGGCACCTTATCAGTTAATCAAGCTTCAGGTATTTACGAAGGCAACCGCAAATACTTGCAAACACACTGAGGATAACAGTGGAATCAGCAGCAGCCCCCAGCAATCCCTAGAATCTTCAGGAATGTTTGGATAACCTCAATTATTCTCTAAGGAGACAATGTTTTGAAAAGGGAAAATGTAGTCATATGTATATCAGTTTACACATCCATGAAGCATACTCCGTGTCCATCCAACATTATCTGTCACACCTTGTCACCTCAAATAAATCAACATTTGCTAAAAGTTGATACTGGCCCATACAGTAATAGCACATATTTAATTAAAAATAGATACACAAAAGGGGGGGGGGACATTACTACTGCTGCTACACAGTAGAATGAATGCATAAAGAAGTTATTTCTTCCTGACATTCAGGTATAATATTCCAAAAAAAGGTAGCCACAGCAAGGCACGCAAGCAGCTGTAAGCAAGATAAAAACATACTGATTTCACTAATGACTTTTATCGACCATATAAAAGAAATATGAAAGTATTCCTGAAAAAAACATTTAAATGGCAAAGAATTTTTGGTAAAACCAGTAAAACTAAATTTGCCAGGTCTAATGGCCCTCATTGTTACCTAGGTTTGGTTAGGGTGATGTCACACCCCAGAAGGAGTGGATATAAACCTGTGAACCACATCTCTGTTCATGCTTTCTTCATTCTAGTACTAGCACTTCTAATGACGGCAACATCTGTGAAAGCAGGAGGCCATGTTTCAAGCTAGTCTGACAAGGAAACTAAAATTGTGTTCTACGTTCTTAAGGATTTTTACCTCGATAAGGCTGAATTCTTTGTGAGAAGTTCATACCACAAAAAGACTTACAGCCTGAAGGAGTTGGGTTAGCAGCTGTCAACCATGACATTTCACTCCCTCTAGCCCTCAGTGCTGACACAGGAATATTGACTTACAGAAGTGCAGGCCAGACCATCAGGCTGAGTGGGTAGACAAGGTGACGCAGAGAAAGACAGAGTTCTATACTATTTTTAAAATTATATTAATCATAGATTTAAAAAAAACAGCTATAAAAATGTTGCAAAAATAAAGGTATATAATAGAAGAAATGTATATGTAACTTCAAATGTACATCTTTTATATTAAATGTATAACCGCTCTCAACATATCTCCAACTCTGTCCCAACCACATATTCATACTTCCTCCCTATATTCTCCATACATAGCACCAAATTTGTTTCATAATGCTCCTCATCTTCACCCCAAATATAGGCTGATTAACTCCACTCAACTCAAATGTTAACAAAATTAAGTAGAAAAACACTTACACAACTACCACATTTCCACTTACAACAAAGTAATACCAAAATTCAGTTTGGCAGAGCTTCTTATCACTTTCTGAAAATTAAACAATTATAAACAAATATGCATTACTGTTCTTTACATCTCTGCTGGTGACAATACAGCTATACTGTAAGACATACTACATTGGATATCCATAACAATTCTAAAAAAAAAAAAAACAA